>NC_056751.1:465538168-465692712 GCF_019279795.1 Protopterus annectens
CTCTAATATACTTATTCCTATTCCTGTCCACCCTCATCACACCCAATGCTAATGTTAACATAAACTGATTAAGGGTAGAACTACAACAGATCCTGGAAACCCTCACCCTATAAGCCAGACAAATGTTATCTGGAAGGCTATGGAGCACAGCGTTATGGAACTCATTAACAGAGACATTATGAACCTGCAAACACTGCACCATACCCACTTATGTTGTCTAAAGGCCAGATCATGGCTCCTACACCTAGTAGACTTCAAGCCAGTTAACAAGGCTATAGGTGAGGGAGGTGTGGTCCACACAGCCAAGCTATAGCTCACCAGCAATTTATACCCATCCCACATTCTGTTATTATACATAACCTCAACAGACTGATCATAAACGATTGTTAGATAATGGATTGACAACTAACGCACAGATGTAGGACACACAGTAACATTTGCAGCCTCCATGTACAATTATATGCCAGTAACAAGTGGTATTCACCTGCACTCAGTCCTGGGACCACTCCTGTTTGGCATATAGCTTTCATAGGTACAAGCAAACACAGTAGGGATATGTCTGCCCACGTTTGATGAAAATGCATACTGTGGGCTATACTTTATTCTCCAGATGACACACACATCCTCCAAAAGGGTATCATACAGACAGATACCTGGTGTCAAAATCATGCTGTAAAGCTATAAGCCAAAGAAAGCATAGTTATAAACTTTTAGAAAACAAAGTATCCCCAGAGTACCACATAGGTAGTAGCCCCCAAAATGTGGAACAGGTACTAATGTATACATAGAGCCATGTGTTTAGTCATCTCTCCTTTGATAATCACATTACCAAAGGGTTTTGGAAATCCCTCTGTGGAGCACATAAGCAATAAAGGGTTTGCATGCAGATCCACAGAGGTTGTTGTACACCTATAATGATTAGTCATCTTTGCCAGCCTTTGCTTGCTTTGGAAGAGGATTCAAATATACCTCAAGCATACACCCTCACTCACACTATTCAATAGAAACCATGATGAGTGGATGTGAAACAGAAGACATAGCTCAGGGATCACTGCAGTGGCTAAGCTTGTCACAAGCATACAGAAGTGACCTAAGGTCTGGAAAGCACCAGCACACTGTGGCAAAGATAACAGATGCTTTCATGGAGAAAGCATAATACCCACCTATGAAATAATTGAGGTCACATGTATGTATATGGTTTTGCCCCACAGCTACCTTACATGTGTTATGCACATACAGTTGTCATTGTGATATGTCATACATTAGGAAAAATAAAAAGCCACCCCACATTGACCAACAATGTCACACACGCACAATTAGCAAGTGTGGGTTCAAACTCCGACCTACCTACATTATGATACTACAGCTCTACATATTCACACGATGCACGATACACATTACTGGAATTTTATCTTCCCCAGGTATATTTGTAGGATGGTGACATCATCAGACTTGACAAAGATGAGTATATCACTTTTAAAGGGTGTGAGTAGTCTCCAAAAAGGTTGCTTTTTTCCCAGAAAAACACGCACAGTTGGCAAGTGCAATATTCAATCCCCTACTTAACTACATGATGATTTTACAGCAATACGCATGTATCTGACACGCTACACACATTATTAAGGTTTCGTTTTCCCACAGGTGTATTTGTAGGATGATGACATCATCAGACTTGACAAAGATGAGTATACCACTTTTAAGGGGTGTGAGTAATCTCCAAAAAGGTTGCTCCCTCCCCAAGAAGACACACCCAGTTGACAAATGCAGAATTCAAACCCCTACCTAACTATATTATGATATTATAGCAATACGCATTTACACGACGCGCTATACACATTACTCGAATTTCATTTTCCCACAGGTGTATTTGTAGGATGGTGACATCATCAGACTTGACAAATATGAGTATATCACTTTTAAGGGGTGTAAGTAGTCCCCAACAAAGGCTGCTCCCTCTTCAGGGATATACACACACAAACTCACAGCTAGCAAATGTAGGATTCAAACCCCTACTTAACTACATTATGATACAGCAGCAGTATACACTGACACAATGCACTATACACATTGCTGGGATTTCACCTTCCCACAGATGTATTTGTAGGATGGTGACATCATCAGACTTGACAAAGATGAGTATATCACTTTTAAGGGGTGTGAGTAGTCTCCAAAAAGGTTGCTTCCTCTCCAGGGCAACACACACAGGTGGCAAGTGCAGGATCCAAACCCCTACTTAACTACATTATGATATTACAGTAGCATGCATCTACACAACGCACTATACATATTACTAGAATGTCATTTTCCCACAGGTGTATTTGTAGAATGGTGACATCATCAGACTTGACAAAGATGAGTATATCACTTTTAAGGGGTGTGAGTAGTCTCCAAAAAGGCTGCTCCCTCACCAGAAATACACACACACACAAACAGTTGGCAAGTGCAAGATTCAAATCCCTACTTAACTACATTTTGATACTACAGCAGTACACATTTACACGATGATCTATACACATCACTGGGATTTCATTTTCCCACAGGTGAATCTGTAGAATGGTGACATCATCACACTTGACAAAGATTAGTATATCACTTTTAAGGGGTGTGTGTAGTCTCTAAAAAGGTTGCTCTCTCCCCAGGGAGAAACAGACACACACATACACAGTTGGCAAGTGCAGGGTTCTTAACCCAAACTAAGTACTTCTTTACACTTCAGCAAGCAATATGGAGTTACAGGGTGCAATACAGACATTACTCGCTGACAGTTTGCCCAAAGGTTTTTTTTCACATTTGCTAACCTCAGCAGACTTATCATACTAGGTGTATTGTGAGTGTATTGTATGCATAGGCCATGACCATATCATATTATCATATATGGGTTGATGCACCACATGCTGGCACACACAGGGTCAAACCAGTGGCTAAGCTCTGTCAAACAAATAGTGGACAATACAGTCAAGAGGTGTAGGGTTATACAAGCACAACACCAACAGTCGCACATAGACCCACAATATAAGCACCAGCAAAACACACACATAAATACACATTACCATACTCAGAGAATACAAATATTAATCTGAAAAAGAGTGAGTGTCCTCCTAAGCAGACAAGCAAGCAACATGCACCTCCAAGCACACACCAAAAAACACATAATACACCAAAGCAGTGTGCCTCATAAGAGGCCCTAAGGCAAAACAACATACCCAACACGGTAATAATAGGTGACTCCATAGTCAGGCACACAGATGTTCCACTCACTAGGCTGGACAAGGGGAAGGTTACTGTCAGTTGTCTGTCAGGTGCTATAATCCACCACATAACACAAGCACTTAGATCACTCCAGAATAGGTACATATATGATGTGGTCTTTGTACATGTCAGTGTGAATGATCTGAGACATACCTCCCAGGGCAACATGACAAGAGATATATAGCAGCTGTATGATCATGTAGCCCAGGCTGGTATGACCCTGACCTTGAGTAGCATCTTACCTTCACCTACATGATACTGCAATATAACAGAAAGATGATAAGCTTTAACAATTGGCCTTCTGGTGTCATTCAAATGGTATCCAGTCTCTGTCTGCCTGGGATGACATGCTAGACAAGCCTCGTTGCTTCGCTAGATATGGTTCGCACCTGTCACCCCTATGCTTCTGAATACTGGCCAAGGCTCTTGCTGTCCCCATATTACCTTTTTTAGGCAAGGCTCAATGGTTCATAGGTTCATAGTTAGGTACTAGGCTATTGGCTCTGGGAACTATACAAGCCCAGCCTAAAAAGGTACCCTGGCTTTTGCCACCCAAGAAAATTATTTTCCTGTGCCACTGTTGAGCAGAGCCACAGAGGTGATCCCCGGGGTGAATTTCCTCTTTCCCATCCAATCATCAAGAGTTTTCTTGAAGAGTGCTAATAAGGAGCTTTGTTTGATATATATAGGTAGTTTATTCCGGAGTATGGGAAGTCTCTGGGACAGGAATCTATCCCTCCGGCATGTTCTGTTTATTGTGGTGACAAGGTTTAGGTCCCTAGAGTGTGTAGCTCAGAGGGATTGGGATTTCTTTAAGTGGAGCATGTCCAACAGCTCTGGGTTTGACATAGCTTTGTATGTTAGGCAGAGATCACCTCTGAGCAGGCAATATGCGATGGAGTAAAGCTGGATTTTTTGAGACAGTCTGTGTAGGGCATCTGTTTGAGACCGGTAATCTTCACTGTGAGGTATTTCTGCGGCCTTTCCAGTTGTTGTAGATGTCTTGTGAGGTACATACCAAAAGGGGCATTGTACTCTATAATGGGTCTAATGAGTGATGAGTAGAGGGGAACAATGGCCTCTTTTTTTCTGGATGAGAAGCCTTTTGTGATGAGGTGTGCCACGTAGAAGGATTTCTTGACTACTGTGGCGATGTGATTATCAAAAGAGAAACTACTGTCCACCTGTGTCCCAAGGTCTCTTATCACACTTTCGGTGTTAAGTATACTATTGCCTATGTTGTAGTTCATGGATACAGAGTTTTTCCAAAGGGGATGACAATGCACTTTTTGGCATTGAGCTTGAGGCCATGGCTTTGACACCAGGCATCTGTCTCAGTGAGGCTCTTTTGTATGATGTCCACATCATTAGGAGTTTCAATTATGGCTCCTAGTTTGCAGTCATCTGCGAACTTCATTAGCCAAAGACCTTCTGTGTTAGCCTGTACTTCAGAGAAGTAGATACCAAACAGGAGAGGACCCAGGACTGAACCCTGTGGTACTCCACTTGTCACTGGTCTGATGTCGGATATGGAGTCTGCTACTTTCACAGTGTAGGTTCTGTCAGTGAGCGAGTTGGCGACCCATCTTGTGACATGGAGATTTATACCTAGTTTCGTGGGTTTATGTATAATTCCAGAGTGGGGGTTGGTGTCGAAAGCCTTGGTAAGATCTAGATCGGCTGTGTGAACCACCTTACCCTTGTCTATGGCTTTGGTGACTGCTTCAAAGAAGTCTATCAGGTTTAGGAGACATGATCTGCCTTTTACAAATGCGAACTCGGTGGGGTCCAGAGTTTGGAGATTACCAATGTCTTTGTTTATAAGTTCCATGATGATACATTCCATGGCCTTGCAGACCAGTCTCATCAGGCTACTGGGGCAGTAGTACCTGGGGTCCGTGGTTGCTCCCCCTTGTAGAATGTGATAACCGTCACTGTGCGCCATTCAGCAGGCACAAAGCCGGAGGTGAGGCTATGATTGGCCATGGTACTTAGGTGGGGTGCCAGTTCGTTCTGTAGTTCATGTAGAATGTAGCCTGGGATGTTGTCTGGTCTGATGCATGCTGTGTTCGTGGCTTTGGAGAGTGTGGTTTTTACCTGTGCAGCTGTGGTTACAGGAACTTTGCATTCTTCCGGTATAGAGATGGGCTCCTTAATGGGTGAGAGGTGGGTAAAGTTAGCACTGAACCTGTCTGCCAGGATGTTGGCAATATCAGTTGGGTCTGTATATGCAGTGCCATTGTGCTGTCACTCAGGACAAATCTGAGTATTGCCATTGAGATTATTGACATAGCTATAGAATGCTTTGTGGTTGTCTTTGTAATCACTGGCAATTTTGTTTTAATAACTAGCTTTGGAGGATTTTATCAGGGATCGCAGCTTCTTACTGAGGCTGACCAGGGAGCTCCTACACTCATGGGATTTTACTCTCTTTTGCAGCAGTTTCTTCCTTCTTTTGTACAGTTTGTTTAGGCATGGGACCACCAGATCGGCTTCCTTTTTTTGGAGGATAGTGTCCTGGTTAGGTTTGAGATAGCATGATCCATGCACTCATGTAAGTGCTTATTAAGTGCAATTGTGTAGGATTCAGTAGTCGTAACTGTATTGTCCATCTGCATGGGTGTCATGAAGTTCAACACTTCTGACTTAAAAAGCATGAAGTTGGCTTTGGAGAATTTTTTTACCATGGTTTCCTTAATGGAGTGTGGGGGTAGCATGTGGATATTTAGGGTAATTAGCGTATGGTCAGATCAGACCAATGAGGTGTTGACTTCATGTGTGGAACACCGGTCACTCAGGACAAATCAATTCCCGTAACCAACACAAATAACCACAAAGTGAGCTAAATGCTACTCATTGCCAGAAGTCTCAGCCTTCAAATGCACACACTCCAGGCACTTCTCAGTATGGAGAATATTGATATCTGTGCAGTAACAGAAACCTAGTTCAAGGCTCCAGACAGCACACCAGCACTACCAGGATACTACTCATTCCATACCTTCCAGCATCAGAACCTGGATCATAGCACATAGGGCGGGTATGTATCCATATTCATCAAGCATACCCACACCTCTCTCTACATCCTCTCTACAAGATATGTACCTATAGAATGTTGCACAGCAACGTTCTTCCCACTCCACAAGGGTGGGGCCACAGCAGACCCTTGGCATTCCCGCTCTATGAGCCTGATGAGTCTGATCTGCAAGGCAATGGAGCCAGTCAAAATGGAAGTCAACAATAAAGATATTGGGAGCCTTCACACAGTTGAGCACACCCAGTTTGGCTTTGTCAAATGCAGATTATTCCTCCTGAACTGAGTAGATTTCTTTGAGACAGTTACCCAGGCTACAGATGATTAAAAGGAGCTCCACACAGCCTACCTGTACCTCGCTAAGGCCTTTGACACCATTCCCCAGTCAGGTATCATAGATGAACTTACCAACCTGGGCATAAATCCATACATCACAAGATGGATTGCAAACTGGTTCACAGATAGATCCCACAAATTAAGAGTTGCTGGCTACACATCAGACTCTAAACCGGTAACAACTGGTGTCCCCCAGGGTTCAGTCCTGGAGCCCCTCCTGTTTGGTATATACTTCTCAGAAGTACATACCAACACAGGAGGGTTGTGGTTGACTAAGTTTGCTGGGAACTGTAAAGTGTTTGCCATAACAGATTCCCCGGATGACACAAATATTCTCTAGAAAGGACTCTATGAGACAGATGTGTGGTGTCAGAATCATGGCCTCAAGCTCAGTGCGAAAGAATGCATAGTAATCCCCTTTGGGGAAAACAAAGTACTCACAAACTATCACATAGGTGTTACCCCCTAAAAACTGACAAGGTAATAAGGGATCTGGGGACACAAGTAGATAGTCATCTTTCCTTTGACAACCATGTTGCCAAAGTGATTAGGAAATCCTATGTGGCCCACCTAATCAACAAAGGGTTTGCATCAGGATCAAAAGAGGTAGTGGTGGTCCTCTACTCTTAAGTCATCAGACCCATCATTGAGTACAATGCACCATTTTGGATCTACTCAACTAGGCATATCCAGCAGCTGGGGAGACCACAGAGGTACCTCACCAAGAGGATTACTGGCCTCAAACAGTTGTGTTATGCAACAGAACTGGAAAAACTAAATCTGTTCTCTGTTGCATACCACCTACTCAGAGGCAAACTCTGCTTAACATACAGAGCCATGTCCAACACATAACTGTTGAACATGCTCCATCTAAGGAAAACAAACTTGAATCGCACTACACACTCCAGGGATATGAACCTCATCACAACAATGTATACAACATGCTGGTGGGATAGAGTACCATCCTAGAGACTTGTCTTACTGTGGAACAGAGTCCTAATGTACATCAGACAGAGCCCCTCACCGACACTCTTCAATAGGAACCTTGATGAGTGGATGGGAAACAGACAATTCACGCCAGGGATCACATCAGCAGCCCCACTATTATAACTAGGGCTTAGGAGACTAACCAATGGGGTGGTGAAAGCTGCACAACTTGCCTAGGCTAATATATGCCTTTGTGAATATAGTCTACTACATACCTATGAAACTGTGTGACAGGTACATGTCTACAGATAGTAGATGCGTATTTCATTGTACAGTCATGTTGTACAGCAGGCACATGTACCACATACACTGTAATGCTTACAGATACTGGTGGCTATTATGTACAGTGGGTGAGATATGCACCTCATGTCTTTTGTGACATTGGGATGTGTGCTGGGTGGGACAGTCCTGGATGGCTCCCTGTCACGGTCACCCTCTTACACACATCTCTGCCCATCCATCTTTAGCTTATTATACTGTGTTTCCCCTACATATATAGGTACATAGATATGTAATAGGCTATCTGCCTGAAGGCATATATTAGTATGGCCAGAGTGTGCAGCTATCACCACACCTGGGGTTAGTTCCCTATGTCTCTGTGTAGTAGAGCTGATGAAGTGATCCATGGTGTGACAGTTCAGTTTCACATACACTCATCAAGGCTCCTCTGGAAGAGTGTCAGTGAGGGACTCAGCTTAATGTAGGTTGGGAGCCTGTTCCAAAGCAAGGGAAGTCTGAGTTAGTAATGTTTACCCTCCAACATGTTCTATGTATTGTTGTAATGACTATATCCCTAGAGCATGTGGCACAGTGAGCTTGGGTTTACTTCAGATAGAGCATGTACATCAGTTCTGCATTGAACATGGACCTCTCTGTTGGGCAGAGATCACCTGTGTAGACGGTATGCAACAGAGTACAGATTGAGTTACTTCAGTCTTGTTGCATGGGGCAAATGTTTTAGGCCAATAATCCTCTTGTTGAGATACTTCAGTGGTCTTTCCAGCTGCTGAAGGTGCCTAGTCAGATTCATCGCAAGTGTGTCGTGGTACTCTCTGATGGGGCTGATGACTGATGAGTAGAGGGAACCTCTTTTGACCTAAATGCAAAGACTTTGGCAATTTGTGGGAACACATAGCATGATCACATAGCATGAACACATAGCACAAACATGGCACACTCATCCAATATGCAGATGACTCTACCATCATCTGCTCAGCCCAGTCCCTACCCAAACTGCAAAAAGTCACACAGGCAGCCTTTTCCTCTGTTGAAACATGGTTATCCGATGCCCAATTAATACTCAACCCAAACAAAACTAAACTACTCATCTTCCAACCCACCAAACATACTCAAAACAACTCTCACTTTAACATCACAGCAAAAGACAACACCACTATATACCCAACTGAACACATCAAATTGCTAGGAGTGGAAATAGACAATAAACTAAAATTTGACATTCACATATCCATGACCATAAAAAAGTCCACAAAAAACTAGGAGCATTATACAGAAATAAACAATTTCTCACCAAAGCAGCAAAGATTTCAATAGCAAACTCCCACCTTATCTCCACCCTACTTTATGCCTCCAGTATATACCAACCTAAGGCAATGTGATCTAAACAAGCTAGAGACCTGCTACAACAAAATCACAAAATTGCCACAGGGCATCCTACCGTAGTCACCACTGTCTCTCACTTGCTGAACTGGGCTGGCTTGAACTCCCTCACCTCCTTCAGTGGTATCAACTCTCACTCGCCTACAAACTAGTAAACCATCCACTAAATGTCCCATCCCTCCAGAATCTACTCCAACCCTATCGCACCACCAGACCACTAAGATCCAGCAACAAAAATCACTTACAGATCACTAAAGCCAATAACTCTGCTGGTGAAGCACTATTCTCTTGCGCCATAGCCAAATTATGGAACTCACTCCCACCCACAATTACCTCCGTACCATCATGCACCAATTTCAAAACTTTATTAAAAGCGCACCTGAAAACATGCTGGCTATGCCCTTGCAACTCCCACTCTAATATCATCCACCCCATCCAACTACTACCTTTCTTTCACCTCCACTAACTACCTTGATGATAGCAAGCTCAGATGCTCATAAGCCTAGTACTTATTATACAGCAGGAACTTCTCATTGTTACATTTGTTAATGCCTGTTATGTACTTCACAGATAAAGATTCTAGTTGTCTACTGATGTACTATGTTCTTCATCTGTAAATATGTTGTAAGTAATTTCTGTGTTAAATTGCTAATCACTATGTAATCCAATGTAACTACTGTCTGTTTATTTTACTGTGGAGCTTTTCTCCCCGGGCCTCCGCTGAAAATGGACCCACGTCCAGTCAGACACTCCCGGTCAACAAATTTAAATAAAATAAAATAAATGATTGCCTAACCACTTTGTGAATGTTTTTCTGAGAGTATAGAGGACTATCCACATGTGTCCATAGATCCCTTATTATTACCTCCATATTTAGGGTGTTGGCACCTATGTGGTATTTGTATGACTGTAGCTCAAGGCCATAATTTTGACACCACATCTGTCTGACTGAGACCTTTTTTAAGGATGTCTCTGTTGTCCCAAACATCGATTATGACAACGTTTTTGCAGTCATCCACAAACTTTGACAACCATAGCCCTTGTGTGTTTGACTGTACTTCTGAATATTATTCACCAGACAGGAGGGGTCTCAGGACTGAGCCATGGGGGACAGCAGTGGTTACCAGCTTACAGTCCAACAGGGAGACCACAATTCTTACCTTGTGGGATCTATCTGTGCCCCAGTTGGCAATCCATCAGATGACATATGTGTTTATGCACAGGTTGTTGATTTTCTGGATATGACATGTGCGTGGGATGTTGGAAAAGATCATTTCAAAGTCTATGTAGGCCGTGTGGAGCTCATTTCATTGATGTATGTCCTGAGTATCTGCCTTGCAAACTGTCTAGCAGATTTAGGGACCATGATCTGCCCCTGACCAAACCAAAATGGGTAGCGTTGGGTGTTTGTAGGCTCCCAATAGCTCTGTTTATGAGTTCCATAATGATGGACTCCATGGCCTTGTAGATCCGGCTTATTAGGCTTATAAGACAATCATTCCCATGGTCTGTTGTGCACCAACACTTGTAGAGTGTCCCAAATGTTGTTGTAACCCATTCAACAGTTTCAAATCCTGTATAGAGGGTGAGTCTCAACCGACTGTTCAGGTGTAGGGTCTGTTTGTTTTGGGGTTCACATATGACACAGCCAGGGACACCAAGTCATCCCATAGACGCCATGTTTTTAGGTTTGGATAGAGCTGTTTAACCATTGTATATGTGATTTCTGGGTTTTCACAATCTCCAGGTATGGTAATGGGCCCTTTTGTCAGTGAGAGGGGGGGTAAATATGTATGAATCTGTCTGACAAGATGTTGGCAATGTCAGTCGTGTACATGTATTCATTTACTCTTTGCACTAACTCAGAACATATATGAGTTTACATTGATATTTATG
Organism: Protopterus annectens; assembly: GCF_019279795.1. NCBI lineage: Eukaryota > Metazoa > Chordata > Ceratodontiformes > Protopteridae > Protopterus > Protopterus annectens. The sequence continues at coordinate 465,549,288 of NC_056751.1, forward strand.
ACATAGCTAAAGAAAGCTTCATGGTTCTCTATGGAATCTTTGGCAATATTTTTGGCAGAGCTTGGCTTAGATAATGTTAGGAGTGCTCATTGTTTCATGATGATACTGATCGGAGATTTATTGATCTTCGTATTTTAACTTTCTTTGAACAACTTAAGTACTTGTGTTACATAGTTTGATTATGACAGGGGTACAATATATTATATGGGTATGTTTTCATATCTCTGTGTGCGCAAGGCAGGATTGGTGAATAGCGATATGTGTCTAGAGTAAGAACTGCAACTGCCAGATATGTGTGGCCCACTGCTGTACTCAGACATGGCCTCAGTGTGTGAGCATGCCCAATATGACCTTTCAGTATGTTGTTGACTGAAATTTACAAAATTTGTTTGTGTGTGTGAGCATGCCCACTATGGGCATATATACTATATGTGTGTGAAAAATCAAGTTGTTTTTTACTTCAGGGCTCACCTTTGTGTTGTACATTGACAGGAAGCACGCTGTGCCTGCAGGGCTTCCATGAGTCAATTTGCAGAGACTTATCAACATTTCTACATACGGGGGGGACAGCTATTATTTGTACATTTCTACCCGGGGTGACACACCTGATTGTTACTGTGGGTGTACATAGGATGAGGGGTACACTTGACACTTATACACATTTGCTAGGCCTGGACTGCTATGTCAGGTACTCCATTTCAGTCTGTACTGTTGCCTATCGTACTGGCTTGAGGCATACCACTGTACTACAGACCTTAGCTTCCAATTACACGCATATTAGTTTGTGACTTCATAGCCTACCCAACCCACATCACACTGCCTGGCCTGCTATCTGTCTGCATAGACCTGGGGGGGGTTACCCATATGCCTCTTCAGATGGCATGATTAAGCATTTGTTTGTGTTTACATTTGTCTACAATTGTCCTGCTGGCTGTGACTATTAGGTATGTGACCCTCCCCAACTGGTATGTGTGAGTGACTTAAATTGTGTCGGTGCCAGTGAAATGCTATCATGGGTTAGTGGTTCAGTACTGTGACTATAGTGCATAGTATCCTGAGTTCAAGCCCTGTCACTGCTTTTTATTTTCCTGCTGGGCAGACCTGACTGGTTAAGGAACAGTAAAGCAGGTGTGAGAATGTTTGTCTGACTTTGCCCGACTTTGCCCAACGTTGCTCAATGTTGCTCAACATTGCCCAACATTAAGCTGGTTAGCGTGGTGCGCAGCTACACGCAATTGTATTTAAATATGCTCAGTACTGGTAAAATGTGCTTAACAGTGTTTTAGGTGGTGGTGCAGGGCTGCCTGTGCTGGATGCACATAGTACACTCCCTATACATGTTTGAAAACAGGTAGTGTCAAGGTAGGCATCCCTTTTACTGTATGTGCGAGTCAGAGAGAGGTGTCATTTCCAGGGTTCCTACTGAGTCAGTGTATGTGCTATGCGTTGCCTCTTTGCCAAGGCCAGGGCATACTGGGAACACTTGCTTCTGCCTACTGGGGCAGGCTCAGGTTGTTCCTCCTCCGAGTCACGCTGTGCCTGTGCAGGCCTTGGCAATGGTGGGGGGCTGTTTGGCCCTGCCCCATGCTGTTCCTGCTGCAGCTGTTTCAGCAGGATCATATTGTGCAGCATGGCCCATACCATAACAATTTGGGTACATGTAGTTGGTGAGTACTGCAAGGCTCCACCAGATGTGTCCAGGCACCCGAACCATGACTTGAGCATCCCAAACACACGCTCAATTATGTTTCTTGTTTGTGCATGTGCCTCATTATGGAGATCTTGTTCAGGTGTGTGTGCATTTCTGATGGGTGTCATCAGCCACGGCTCCAGTGCGTATCCAGCATCTCCCACTAGGTGACCATCAGGGATGTCCCCATTGGCAAATATCTGGTACAGCTACATCAGATGCCAGATGTGGGAATCATGATAGCTTCCAGGGCAGCCAGCACACACATTCATTATTATGACCTGGGCATCGCACATGACCTGGCAGTTAATGGAGGGGAAGCCCTTACAGTTGATGTAGACCCTACCCCGCTCACCGGGTGGTGCTTTGATGCTTTGATACTACTTCAGGGTATTCTGCTATTTGGTGGAAAAGACGCATATTGCTGGCCAATGCCTCACGGGAATTGGGGAAATATACATGGTCACCGACATGTGCTGACATGGCATCCAGGAACTGGTGGAGTACCCTGGATGCTGATGCCTGTAAAAGCCCCATCATATCACCAGTTTGTCTTGGGAAGGAACCTGTAGCTAGTATTCTTAGGCCAACACATACCTTGGTATCCACTGGGAAGGGTTCCCCTCTGTTGGTTCTGTGTGTGAGGCATGGCTGGCACAGCTCAACACTTTGCTGTAAGAGGTCTCTGTCCACCCTATAGCGCTCCACTATCTCCAGCTCATGTAGCCCCTGGTAGGTTACCCTGAGTCTGTACACTCTTCTCTGTCTCCTCACTGAGGGTTGCTCAGCAGCATTCACAACATCACCACCCTCAGCACCTTGCACATGTTGGTTTATGATAGCAAGAGCAGCCCCTAACATTTTGTCTGACTTAAGCTTTTTAAGCTTTCTCTCTTTTTATACTGCAGTGTTGCAGAGTTCTTTAGAAAAAACAGGGGGGAATGGTGTTTGCAGAGTTTAAAGTGCTGGGCTGGGCTGGGCTAGTATGCTGCCTGTGTAATTGGCTGATTCTGATATATTTCACCCGGCAGCTCTGCTAGTTCTCCTTGGTTAACTTCCTACTTCTTCTTTTCCTTCCTTTTGCCTTTCTGTTTCCACCCAGGGGGAAGCGTCGTGCACACGCTGTGTGCATGTTTGCAAGGAGTTTCCTATCTTTTAACAGTGTGCACCTTGGGTTTGAGGTTTTCAAATAGGACAACTGTAGGCATGTCTCTTGCAATCCTGAGCAACTCAGGGCAAACACAAGCCACTGTGCTCCAATTAGCTTACAGCCTGTCTGCCACACCCTTTCATTATGTCACCTATATTCTACTCTTCTACTCACCTACTCCTACTCTTACACTCTTGGGACATGCCTCACATGCTGGGGAAAATTGGGGTTCACTATCCTTATCCTCATTTGCATAGGATTGTCTAGTAATGCATAGTTACATTTCTCACACTGAGCTTCCCCCCCTTAGCAACAACTACTCAGTGGCCATGTTGTCTTCAGTCTGCCATTCACCTGCATGGCAGAATAAGCTTTTTACTGAAAATGCCTAATTTTGGCTTTTTTTAAATTATTTTCTTGTTTTTATAAGTGCCGCACGTTTGTGCAGTGCTACGCTATGCTTAAACATTGGAGATTGGGGGAAAAAAGTTAAATTGTTATATTTTTAAACATTTTATAATGCCAATGGCCTTATATTTGGCCATTGGCATGCTTCCTCAACTGTATGTATCCTTTATTTCGAGCTGTCATAGCTCCGTTTAGCAATTTGCAGAAATGTACTCCGTTACCAACGGAGTACATTTCTGCAGCTAACACTAATCTTCCACGGACAGGTTAGTGTTTCCTGGATCGCAAATTTACCTCATTTGCATGGCTTTTACCAGCAAATGAGGTAATTTGCATACCATGACGCTGTCCGTGCAAGAGTAGCTTTAGCAGCTCTCATGCACGCTCCTGCCGTCTGTACCTGGATTGCATGGCAGACATATTGTTGGCGTGAGCTCCTACAGGGGATATATATATATATATATATATATAGATATATATATATATATATATATATATATATATATATATATATATTCATACACACATACGCACACACACACACACACACACACATACATATATATATATATATATATATATATATATATATATATATACTCACACACACACACATATATATATACACAACACACACACACACACACACACACACACACATATATATATATATATATATATATATATATATATATATATATATATATACACAGACAGAAAGAGAGAGATATAGCTATACAAACAAGTATAGCTGGATAGCTGCAAATATCAATTCCTAGGTCATTTAATAATGATTAAATTTGCTTCTCACTATGGGAGAACGCAAAATGAAATGTTTCATCTCTATCTAGAAATGTTCAACAGTACCAAATGATATTTTCTATAATTATTTTACAAATACTTTTGATACTTCCCCATCTTAATAAAGTGCTACACAAATATTCATAACTCCATTCAGGAGCCCTCTATGGGATATTGGAGAACAGAATTTGTTACCATAAAACACTACTTTGTTGCTAATGATGAGTGGACTTTCTTTTTTTATTCATCAAAACATTGGCAAATGATGATCTCAGCAGGATGTGGGGTATCATATCACCTTTTGCCACCAGTCCTATTTCAGTGCCAGTCTTCAACGTTCTTTGGCTGGCATGACTGACTTTCTCATATTTTTTTCTGAAGCTATTTATTCATATGTTGTCTGGCTCACCTAATTTCCTCTTGCATTCTTCCTGTCCATCCCAAATTTTCTTTGCCAAATCATTTTCTGCTTTCCTGCTCATGTGACAAACCACTGCAGTCCGTTCCTTCTCTGCAGCAGAGGCTGGATTGTCTTCTGCTCTGATGTCCTCATTTCTTCATCTGTGCTGCAATATGCATCGTTTGACTTCTTCATGCATTTCACTGCATCACCTCAAAAGGCTTCAACTGTTGTGCCTTCACTGTCCAGTTTTCTGTGCCAAACAAAAGCACTAACCATATTACCATTTTCAACACCTTACTTTTCATCTTCTGTGGCATTCCTTTGTCACACAGTACCTCTGATCTCTAATTCTAGTTTTGACCTCCTTATTCAGACTGCCCTCTTCATCAACCACCCCCACAGATACTTAAAGCTGTTCACCTTTTCCACTATTTTTCCTTATATATACATTTTCAGCTTTTTCTAATTTCCACAATTGTCTTGTCTGTACTCTATTTCGAACCATGTGCCTCGGTTTTTCATTACAGTCTCCTATCATTGGTGAAGTTCCCCTTGAAATCTGCTTATAGTGTCACATCATCTGCATACAACAGCTTTGTTGCTCTGCCCCTCTGACCCTTTGCTAATGTAGTCCTTTGCCAGTAGGAACATGAGTTGCCCCAGAGCTAAACCCCTCAAAACATCTTCTACCAATGTTTCCTAATTCTAAGTACTAACTGAGGTATAAGGTATAAGCCTAGCCTTAAGCAGCAGTCTACCTTCTCCAAGGATGATGCCACAATACAAACAAAAAATGAAAGACATTAACAATTGGCTTAGTTTCTGGTGTCAGTCCAAGAGGATAGAATATATCTATCAGCCTGGGAAGACATGGTTGATAGACCTTGCTGTTTTGCCAGTGAAAGTCTTCACCTGTTTCCTCTAACCTTTAGGATACTGGCAAAGACACTTGCCTTTCTCATAGTGCCTTTTTAGGCAATGTCAAAACAACAAAATTTCTGATGTAAAAAAATCCACTCGAGACAAACTCAACATTGTGTTGCTTAATAACAGGAAACTGCACTCCCTGGAAGCACTCTTCACCTTGGAAGATACCGACATCTGTGCAGTCACTGAGACATGATTCAAGGCTGCAGAGAGCACCCCATCCATGCAAGGCTACGATGTCTTCCACACCTTCAGACCTGAAAATGAGCATGAAAGGACAAAAGGTGGATGTGCTTCCATCTTCATTAAAGCCAACTACACTTCAAGACTGGGTAAACAGTATGACTGTCTTTAGCTAGTTCAGGTCCAACTAACTATAGCTAAAACATCCTACCACATAATTGCGAGCTATAGTTTCTTCAATATGAACCGAGAAAAACACATTCCCTACATGGACTTGCTAGAGTCACTCACTATGCAGCCAAATACCTTGGTCATGGGAGATTTCAGCTATCCTTCCATCAATCGGGCAACATACGCAAACACAAACATGCTCACCCTGAGGTTCCTGGACTTTGTCAATACAAATGATGTGGAACAGTTAGTCTGTAGCCTCACAAAGGGCTCAAATGTCCTAGACTTAGTACTCACAACATGGGAGGTCACTGCATTGCTCCCTGTGTGCTGCCCTTCCTGGTAAGTTCACACCATAAATCTATCTCATTTGAAGTAACAGTTAGTCCTGACACTTTCACAGGAGCAAAAAAGAAACGAAAACATTTCTCCAAAGCAAACTACAGCCTACTATAAAAGTATAAAGAGTTTCTAATCCCCTGCTAACACAACCAACAATGATTCCAATGCAGAGGAGTACACAAATGACCTGTATAAACACTTAAACAACTATATAGACTCGGATGTACCTGACCGGATCAAAACCAGATCCTTCCAAAAACATAGCCTGATCACTGGCTTTGTTCCAGCAGACTGGAGAACAGCAACAGTAATCGTCTTGCACAAAGGGGCCCCATTCAACTGACCCTGTGAACTACAGTCCCCTAAGTCTAATAAGTCTTATCTGCAAGGCCATGGAAAGACTCATCATGGACCTTATCAAGAAAGACATAGACGACCTTCAAACTCTTGACCCGACCCAGTTTGGCTTCATTAAGGGTAGATCATGCTTATTAAACCTGGTAGACTTCTTCGAGAATGTCACGAAAGAGCTGGATGAAGGCAAAACAGTACATACTCCCCATTCTGACTTAGCCAAGACTTTTGACACAACCCCCCACTCAGATATCATTGAGAAACTATTCCAGCTGTGGATTAACCCTTACATCACAAGATGGGTAGCCAACTGGCTAATAGACAGAATGCATACTGTCCAAGTTGGGGATTCCACCTCTACCACTAGACCAATTACCAGTGGTGCATCACAAGGATCTGTGCTGGGCCCTCTATTGTTTGGAATCAATTTCTCAGAAGCCCAGGTGAAAGGATACAGCACTGGCTTATCAGCTTCACTGATGATTGCATACTGGGTGCAATCATTAAGTCCCCCAATGATGTTAACATATTACAAAAGGTGCTAACACAGACAAATGATTGGTGCCAAAGTCATGGACTAAAACTAAAGACAACAAAGTGCATTATTATCCCCTTTGACAAAGGGGAATTCCCTGCAAATTACAATATTGACAACACCCCCTTAAGCTCACACCTAGTGGTGTGAGATTTTGGTATAAAGGTTGATAGCAAACTAAACTTCGATCTCCATGTGTCCACAGTGGTAAGAAAATCTTTTATGTTGCGCACCTCACTCATAGGTAAGGGCATTGCATCCAAGATTAAGGATGTTATAACTCCTCTGTACTCAACCCTCATCAGACCACTAATAGTGTACAATGCTCCCTTTTGCATTTACCTCACCAGACATCTGCAGCAGCTGGAGAGAACACAGAAGTTTTTTCGCCAAGAAAATTCAGGACCCCCAAAACATGACCTGTATGGAAAGACTGAAAGCTCTGTCACTGTGTGCTGCATGTTATAGGCTGCTTAGACTCAACTTGTGCCTGGTCTACAGAGCAGTCTCTGACGCTGCTCTAAAGGAAATGCTGCACATCTGCAAATCAAATGGGACAAAAGTCACTCACTCCAGTGATCTCAACCTAGCCTGTGACATTAACAGAACTTGCTGGAGAGATAGATAGATATATTTCCCAGAGATTGCCACTCCTCCAGAATAAACTCCCAATTCATATGAAGCAGAGCTGCTCAATGACCCTATTCAAGTGTAACCTAGAAAATTGGATGGGAGACTGCAAATTTCCTCCGGGGGTGGCACCTATATCCCTCACGGAGAGGGGTAGTCAGTGCAGATCATAGACTTGCTATGCGAATAATGAACATCTAACAAAGGTCAATTATGGAACATGGGTATAACATGGCTAGGTTTATGAGGGCCCTAGAGCCATTAGCCTAATAACCTCCTATGGGCCTATGAACCTATAATTCCTGTAAGCCAACATTCAGCATTAAAACATGCATGATTTTAACTTTATTTCATTGTAATTACAGGTTGTCTCAGCTGACAGCCTTGATTAATTGAAGATATTAAAGTGAAAACATCTTAATCTTTATTTTGCCTGTAAGAAAAGCAGTTGACAGTTTGGTAACAGAAACTTAATGAGCATTTTAATACACAAAAATAAGGAAAACTCTAATATCTGCCTTGTCTGCCTATGAAATCTCCACTCTATGCTGACATGGCTGTGCAAGAGAAACTTCTTCTGATTGGCTGGTCAGCAAAAAACTGGATGCCTTGTGTAAAATTAATTCTACAATTTTGTGGCAGCATTTGAGTGAAAGGATGCAGTCATTTATCACTGTAAGAATCACTGCAGTTCCTCACTAGGTTACCATGCATGATAAAGTGAGATAGACATTCCTCATAAGAGCAGATAAGTGACATGTAACAGTATGTTGTCCTGTGGGAATCCATGAAGTCTAAATGGTCATTACTGTCCAGAGAAAGTAAGGGGCACATCAAGGACAGGGAAATGGCAGAACTTCTCTAAGAATTCTTTCTTTCTGACTTCACAAAACGGTGAAACAAGAATGCAAGGTTTAAAAAGAAAAATAAGTAAATGGGGAAAACATCTGAAAGACAACTACATAAGGACATCTAGCAGAGGGTTACGTTCCAAAGTAAGACAATGAAAATAAAATCGAGTTGCTAAGGGAGGACAAGGTGTGGGGCCCTGACAGCATGTTCTCCAACTATCCTACAGAACCTTACAGTGTGTCTGTAGATATACAGACAAAACTGTTCAGCCAGTCACTCAGCATCAGTCATTTTGTGTAGGACAGAAGAACACAGTGGTAGGACTCCACATGAACGAGCTACAAGTGAAGCAAGAAACCACCCAACTGTTAGCCTGACCTTGGTAGCAGACAGAGCCATGGAGAAGATATTCAGGGAAAGACTAGTGGTTTTCCTGAAGAACAACAAACTGAAGAATATATATTAACATTAGCTTATCAAAAATAAAGTATGTCAAACCAACATAAATTTGTTTATGACTGACTTATGCTGGAACTTTGCAAAGGAAACCTTGTCAGTGTTGTATGCCTTGCCTACAGCAAAACATCTGAATTTGTTCCTCACAGGAATCTATTAGGTGAAATTAAATGAAATGAAGTAGGTGAGAAGTTGAGTAGAAGCTTACGTTGTAGAATGAGTGACAGGAAGCATAGTGATGATTAGGGGACCATCTCAAATGCAAGAGAAGTGGTTAGTAGAGTTCCACAGGGGTTGTTCCTTTGACTGTTGCTCCTTGTATCAGATATCATGTGAACACTAGGGACGGGATCAGTTTATTGTGGATGATTCCAAGATGGGAAGACAGGAAGCAAGCCAACCAATGGTCCTGAGGAAACTAGTAAAGTAGACAGTGAAATGTCATATAATGTTTAATGCAAGGAAGTACATAGTCTTCACCTGGGCTGTAATAATCCCAAGGGGAATCTCAATGGGGATGACTGATGCAAAAAAAGTGCAGATGATGGAGAAAGGCTTGCTGTGGAAATAATAATATAAATGATCTGCCAAGTACAACTAGCAGGATGTGGGGGAAGGAGGAATGTGGTGGTGACTATAAGTCAGAATACATGGAATTGATAAAGTGATGTGGGCCTTGTAAGAGCTTAACATTGTAGGAATAAGCAGATGACATTAGCTTTCCTCCCCTGTGAGAATGTATTACATCCTATTATGATACATATGAATCGGACTGTAGGCATGTACTCCATGTAGAAATGTGGGATACGAGGGTATATGCTTCCATGCACAGTACTGTTTTCTAGCCATTAATACCATGCAAAGAGAAGTACTTCAGCAAATGAGACCTATCTCAACAAATAACTACTAGTTCTCTGACCAACATAGAGAGGGTTTTGGAGCATAAGAATGTTTGTCTGTCTGTCTGTAGGATTAAAACCTACTATCTATAATTCTTGCCTCCTCTGCCTGGTGCCCTTCCTGTCCATGAAGGGGAGAAAGAACAAACTAGTTAATGTGTGAACAAGGGCTCAGTGTTTGTGTGGAGATAGGGGTATAGGAGAACTAAAAAAAAAAAAGATGCAAACTGAATTAGTTGTAGCCAAAGTTATCAGGAAGTTGTGCTATCTAATTAGAAGAGTAGAGGCGATAGGAACATAGATGTTATACTTCTCATCTGTTTATCCATAGTCAAGCCTCAGATAGATTATTGTTTATAATTCTGGTGCCCTTGTGCCCGTGAAGTATAAAAACACATCAAACCAATCAAGGAAGCACAAAGAATGGCTAGCAGGGCAACAAACAAAATGGATAAATGGGAGTATGAAGAAAGGTAAATGGAGCTAAATCTGTTCTCACCCAAGGAGGGAAAAAAAACATAGATAGGATATAGATCACATTAGAGAATGGGCAAACTGTACATCAGCACCCTGACTGGAAAATGACGATTCTCCAGCAGGGTATTAACGTACAAGTAATGCCTGCTGAAAAATGAGTCCATCACTTCACGGCAGCAGATCAAGCTGCTGTGGAACTTGGACTAAAAAAAAAAACTAATGGCTGCCATTATTTTACACTCGCTAAGCAGCAATTTTGCTGTTTAGTTTATGTAAAAAAAATAAACAGAAAAAAGTGAATGTGTATGTATGTATATGTATGTGTGTTTTACTCTGTCTGCGTGTGAGAGTGAATGCATAAACGAAAGCAGAGGAGACTGTGTGTATGAGAGAGATCGAGAGAGAGTGAAAATGATCTTCTGTGAGTGAATGCATGTATGAAAGCAAAGCAGACTGTGTGTTTGTGTTTGTGTGTGTGTGTGTGTGTGTGTGTGTGTGTGTGTGTGTGTGTGTGTGTGTGTGTGTGTGTGAGACAGCAATCTTGTATGAGTAAATGTGTGTTTGAAAGAGGAGTCTGTGTGTGTGTGTGTGTGAGAGACTGAGAGAGAGTGATAGTAATCTTGTTTGAGTGAATGCATGGGTGAAAGCAGAGGAGACTGTGCATGTGTGAGATCAAGAGTGATAGCAATCTTGTGTGAGTGAATGTGTGTTTGAAAGCAGAGAAGACTCTGTCATGAGATCGAGAGAGAGAGAGAGGAGAGAGTGAGTGCGGTGTTGTGCATAGCTCTCAACTGTCCAAATGTTTGCATAATGTCCCCATACATACACACCGACACACACACACGCACACACACACACACACACACACACACACACACACACACACACACACACACACACACACACACACACACACATATATCTATATGGGTCTACTTGATGTGATCGACATTTCACAATGTCGAAATCCATATGGCCAAGACCATATGATCGACATTTGAAATGTTGAGCATACAAGCAGACAAAAAAAAAATGAACTTTAACGATGCTAGCAGGGGTGCTACGCCTAGATATGTATATATATATATATATATATATATATATATATATATATATATATATATATATATATATATATATGTATGTGTGTGTGGTTTACTATCAAAATAATGATCACACTTTACAGTCTGTCATAAGGTCGAAGGTAAAGGGGCAAAAAGACAAAACTGTGAATGCAAATCTTGTCGACTCTGAAACGCTGACATGTAGCTTGTGTTTGCAGTTTTGAGAGTCAGTGTTTTTAACTAAATCGCACTACAGTGGGGATCCTTTTCCTCACTGTAGTGTAATCTTGGAATTAGAATATATAATTAGCATGGGATGTGGGAGTGCAAAACAGTATAAATATTTACACCTTTACAACAGTGTTCTTTTACGGATGGTTAGTGTTCCAGTAAGTGTCGAATGTCAATTCTTGCCTTCTGAACAATCTGACATTCTGAGCAGTCAGCTTGATGGGTTCCATTGTTCCAGTTTGGGGATGTGAACATTCATGGTTAGGGCTTTCATTATTTTGATAGTAAACCTAATATATATCTATCTATATATATATATATATATATATATATATATATATATATATATCAAAATTTCACTTACCCAAAATTTAGATCCATGAGATGACTTTGCCAAATACTTATTTTGATAAATGCCCAGATCACCAAAGTTGTATTTTTGGAAACTAACCACCTGGCCACCACGAGAAAAAAAAAATGAACCGATGCACAAATCAAACCCACCCAAGTGGAAGGTCACCCCCCTAACTAAGTACAATGAATCAAAAATCACACTGTAGTGGGGAAAAGGGAAAAGTTCACCACAGTGGCCAAGTGGTTAGTTTCCTGGTGTACAACTTCAGTGATTTGGGTGTTCATCAAAATAAGTTCTCTGTGACGTCCCTGGGTAAGTAACAATTCGATTATAACAGGGAGACCCACTTCATATACACACACACACATATATATATTATTTTAATTGATTTTATTTTGCATAGAGTGCATCTTTGGAAATATACACAAATTCATAGTTTTTGAATTGGCTTACATGTGTTTATATTACCCTATTGTACAATTTAAATAGCGAACACTAGTTCAACGTACCTAAAATATCTAAACCACAAAATATCGAACATTCAGAACAGTGAATTTTTTCCCATGTAAAGAATTTGCTGTTCCGAAACACAATCACACAACAGAAGCACACCACAATTAATAAACCACACACATACACTTAACAAAACCATAATTCTAACCATACACTACTACCTAACCACTCACCTTAACCCAACCCTAACCCTAAAGTCCTTAACTACCACACTCTCACCTTACCTTCTCCCTAACCCTAAAGTCCCTAACTACCACACATTCACCTTACCTGCTCCCTAACCCTAAAGTCCCCTAACTATCGCACACTCAACTTACCCGGTCCCTAACCCTAATGTCCCTAACTACTGGACACTCACCTTGCCCCTATCCATTCCCACACTTAGCTTAACCCCGTCTGTAACCTCTGTTTGCATACTTATCTTACCCCGGTTTGTAACCTTCCCATCACAGTAGAATAAATAGCGAAGCCATGGTACGGACAACCGAAATCTTACCCTAGGTAAGATTTCAAAGTTGTGTGGCTTCGCTATTTTCAGTTTTTGACAAAAACGGGTCGATATTATAGAATTTGAAGTTTAAAAACTTCGATACTATAATATAGACCCGCTTACATACATATGTATATGTTTTAGAACTGCAGTAAAAGACTTCAAGCTTTGTGAAGTGATTGTTAGGGAGTTGCATAAGCAGCATGCACCTGAGACTGCATAATGTGTTAATTTCTACTCTGCCTGCATCTCACTTTGTCAACTAAAATCAGGCTTTCCTCCTTGTGAAGCAGTCTGAACAATTATTTATTAAAAAAATACCCATGGCCACCAGTTATAATGTGGCATGTATCTCCATGATACAGACATATGTTTTCATACTCTTTGTTGTTTCTTGAAATTTAAAAAAAATGTAAATAAGAATTTTTATGAAACATCCTTCCAAATCACCAATGGATTCAATCACAGCACAGACAATTATTAATAATAAAGAAAATATTATTATTTTTTGACTTACCTGCTTTACTTAGTTTGTGGCTTAGTTCTAAAAAATGAAAAATAAAAGAAAACATTTAAACAACCTTATATAGATGGCATATATTTTTATATGAATACGTATTATCGTTGCCCATGGCATATGATATCAAAGCAAGAAAGTTGCATTAACATTTTATTTACACCAGATTTTGAAAAGAAGCAGACAATTTTGGGTTCCTTATGTCATTGCATATGAATACACCAAAATAATTTAAATGATTTATTTTAGAAAAGGGCAGTAGTGCTATTTATTTTGATGCTGGATGACCACAAGATTTTGTTTCTTGTTAGGCATAACAAACTTGTTTAAAACTCAATCACTAACTCTCCCCTAGATTCACAAATCCTCCATGTAAGACTTAATAAGTCTTACTCGGAGGCTGCAGTTGAACGGTTTGACGTTAGCGTGCCATGAATATTCATGAGGGCACGCTGACTCAACAGCAACTCTTACACAAACTGAGAAGGAAAGCAGGGGCATGTCCAACTGCTGAGCAGTCTAAATGTGCACGCCCCTGATAGGTTTTAAAAAGCATAATATCAACACACAAGAGCGAGTTCGCTCAAATGTACTTGCACCCAACACCACACTCCCTGATACTGTAAACCCCCATCACACTTATATAAAGTAAATAATTAATTTTTTTTTTTAAATCCACGATATAGCTGCCCGTATTTGCGCGTGTGTGCGCGGATGTGCCCATTGCTTAGCTAGAGTTAGCAATTCTGACATGGAAGAGCATAAGAAAGAATGTTTATGCAAATCACACCAAATTGCAATAGCGTAATGGTAAAGCATATGACAAAGAGAAGGCATTTACGGTTCGAGTCCCACCACTCCCCTTCTTATTTGTGTTTTAAATCAGTATTTGAAATAATACCAGACATATATGATTAAAATTTTATTAAAAGCAGTGACATGGCCAATGTATCAGTGAACAAAATATATATATTTTAAAGGACCCAGATATATAATAGCCTGGTGTTAAGCAATGCTTTACCCAGCTAAACAGAGGTGCCCATAGTTTAATAGCACTTTACCCAGCTAAACAGAGTTGCCCATAGTTTAATAGTGCTTCACCCAGCTAAACAGAGTTGCCCATAGTGTAATAGCGCTTTACCCAGCCCAATAGAGTTGCACAAAGTTTAAAAGTGCTTTACCCAGCGCAATGTGTTTGCGCGGACGTGCGCGCCATGCCAACAAGGGCACCGTAGGGCACCGGGGAGCAACATAGAGCTAAGTTGCTTAAACACAGCCACACCCCCTAGCCTGTCTAGACAGTATTAAAATAAAAGAATGACAAGGTTCGAACCTAGGACCCTTTGCATCATAATCAAAGTACAGAACCACTAAGCCATGACAACATAAAGAAAGCAGCCACTATTAACATTCATAAACTTACAAATGGTAGTTTAACCATTACCAAACAGGTCTGCAGTCAGCTGAGAATTTTACAAAATGGCCAATCACAAAAAAGTGCGAGAAATGCGGCATATTTAAGCCCCATAGGTGGGAATACTTACCATAACTGATTGTAGCTCACATTTGCAGTCAAAATGGCAGGTGCAGGAGAGGGTTCACGCTTCCAAGCATAACGTTGGGGCATCGAGGAGTCCAAATACATGGTTTGGCTCCTTGTCCACCGTCACGAGACAAGACTCCTGCAGGGCCAGTTCCAAGGGATGGAGTATAAGGCAGAGGCTTGGAACCGGTTAGCTCGTGACCTCACCAGGGCAACAGGCATTCCTCGGACTGGTGAGCAGGTCCGTCACCACCATGCAGACCTGAAGAAATGAAAGCAGGACCGCCTGAACCAGTGGATACAGGAGGCCCGTGGGATGCAGAATGCCCCACAACTGAGTATGTAGCCATGGAATGCAGTATGTAAGGATTGATAATGGAGTATGTATAACGGATATGTCTCAATATCCCTTCATTTACTTTACAGCTGCAGGTGACCGTGCTGCGAATCAGCAAGCCTATGCTGATAGGCTGCTAAGGCTGCACCACCAGGCAGGTTAGTGA
Organism: Protopterus annectens; assembly: GCF_019279795.1. Taxonomy (NCBI): domain Eukaryota; kingdom Metazoa; phylum Chordata; order Ceratodontiformes; family Protopteridae; genus Protopterus; species Protopterus annectens. The sequence goes on from NC_056751.1 coordinate 465,564,782, forward strand.
TTATTCTGCATGTATTGTAATATAAAATATGGGAGAGAGCATGAAAGAAAGTGTTGTAGTCCAATGAAACAGCCATAGAATTGCCTGAATAAGTCCTCTGCATGTACTGTCAGATAATAACGTCAGAGAGGCAGAAAAAGAGTGTAGTAACCCATTAAGAAATGTAACATATGTCTGGAATAATATCCCTGCAGGCACTGTCATATAACATAAGTGAGTGGGCCTGAAAAAAGATTGTTCTAACCTATTACTAAAGGTATAATATGTCTTGAACATGTCTGCCATAAACACCTTTAAAACAAATAAAGGAGTGAGCCTGTGGAAAAGTGTGCAATGTCATTAATAACGGTCTAAAACCCAGAGTGTGCCTGTGTCACGGAGTATGAAATGTTGTTGTACCCTTGCATTATACAAACAGTACTGTTTGAAAATGTGCTGGCAACCCAGAGTTACGCAGTCCCATATAAAGTGGGTGATGGAAGTGCTAGTAGCTGTGAAACATATATACAGTCCACAATAGTCAGTTCCTGGCTGGCATGAATAAGTAAACCTGGCACACGTGTAGCATGTAATTATTCACCAGAAATGTGAGTGTGTGTTAAGAAATGCAGGGTTCTGTACAAATTGAAGTGAAAATGTCATGTGAAAACATCCCATATAAAGAAATATAAATGCAAACAAGAAATATGTAGCAGTAACATCTGCATCCTGGACAGTTAGTATGTCAGATATAGGTCAAGCATATATTGAACTAGCCAAACCCATGACACAACCTAATGTATGGTGGCAAGTGTAATAATACAGGTAGGGGATATACACTTGCAGTCACTGGGAATGTAGTGTAGACTAAAATGTCATTATAAGATGTTAACCAAGGTTTTTTTCTACACCCTACCATATGTGCATAAACCATGCAATTCCACACCTCAATGGGTATGTGTAATCTTAAATATTTGTTGGGACATATGTCCTATTGTTTTATAAATATTTGCATTGATGTTGATGCATGTGCCCTGTTCAAACACCATGTTCATGGTGGCCTGTTGCTACCAAACATCCCTGCATGCTGTTGGAATATCCACTGTCATTCAATATATGCATGTGTTATGCTTGCTGTTCAACTGTTGGTACCTTGGTGTGTTGGGTTAATAGGAATATTACTGCATGCTGTTACAACTAATCTGGAATGCTGTTGTATATGTTGTAATTAAACACACCTAATCACAGAACGTATGGGAAGGCCGGTCCCAGCAGACCCACCTGTCCCCCCTCAGTTGGCGAGTGCACCTGGCACCAGCGGCTCTGGTGCCAGGCCCGGGCTCCCCTCCTCTGTTGGTCATGTGCCACCTTTGGGTGGAAGCACTGCAGGGGATGGGGCTTGTCCCCCCCATGCAAGCGTGGGTGGAGGAGGGCCACCTGTCACCCTTGCTAGGGTCTGGAATGTGGTACATAGGGAGATCCAGCGTTCGGTCACTGATCCCCTATGCCAGCTCGAGGCGAGAGTGGCGCATCTCTCGGGTGAGCCTGCCCATCCTACACAGCCCTCAGCCCAGCCACCCTCGGGGCTGTGAAGGTGCAGTGGTGACTGCCCATGGGTGGGGATCTCAGTTCCACTGTTACCATCTGTGGGCTCATGGGATTGCGATTTCCAAACATCCTTCCCCGTCAATTGTGTTCACCCACCCCATGTGTCAAACTCCGTCCCTGTATGCATCTTGTTTGTCTTGGCTGTTTACCTCCCAAACCTACCTCCCCAAATATACCTACTTCCTCAACCTCACATTCAACTCTCACCTGAAAAAAAAAAATTAAAAAAAAGGGCAATCTGTTCCCACAAAAAAATTACGCCCATACATAGCTGCCCAATTCACACACATGTCCGCTGGACATGTAAACTGATAATTCTAATTGGCAGTACAACATATTTTGTTGTCCTCACCCCTCTCTCAGGGGTGGAAGGTTTCAAATTTCACACCAAATTTCAAACATATGCACAGCTGTTGCTGGTAAAGAAATGGGCAGCTATGGAACTTCCCTACACCCATCCTACACATCCTGAACTGGTTTCCCTACTGTTTTTCCCTCTTTGTGCCCCATTTTTCCCACTTTCCTATCTCCCCATTTTCTTTTCTTTAAAAGAAATTAGCATGGGGGTTAGCGGGAGTAAGCACTTTTAAGCAGTAGTTAGCGGGGGTGCGCGAGTGTGAGCTTGTGTGCGCTTAGCTAAGCATTGCTAAGCGTCGTGCAAACCTGTGCAAACCCACGCAAACCCGCTTACAACTGCTTAAAAGTGCCTTAGTCACTCTGTATGACAAGGCCCTTGTACTGCTCAGCAGCAAAATAAAACACCTTGTCAGTCTCGAACTCAGGACCTTGGACTCACCCATCTGCATGAAGTACCACTACACCACAGCAAATATACAATAACTTAGTGCTGAAGCAATATATCATGCATTACCATGAGTGAATGTAAAGGGAAAATAGGAATGGCATAACACAAATCTTGTTCTGTGGGCCTTAACCAGCAGGTGTTGTGGAATTGCATGACATGACTGTGAAAAGAGAATCGGCCATGCTAGTAGGGAATAATGTTACAGTAACATCTTACATACCCCAGACAGTATCAAAGCAGGATAAACACTAGCATATTTGCATAGGTCACAGGCCAGGCCTCCCAACAGTGACTGATCTACAGTGATGACCCTGATTTGTAAACAAATGTTAGCTGTTCCCCTCTGACTCCCTGTGAAATGTACTAACAGTAGGCAGAAAGGTGGGGAATCTCACTTAATGACAAATGTCAATAAGTGAGAGTAGACACTGCTTGCACATCAGAAAAGGTGTAGTAATACATATGCTCTGAATCCCCCAAAGTCTGAACTGCAAAATGTCTGAAATATATCACAGGTGTATCCCAGTTATATGTACCTTTCCCTGAGGTTGTTCAAATATATACCTGAGAGTATCTGAGGCCTAGAGGAGTCAGAAACACACAGGCATATCAGCTTGTCTGCTGTTACACACTCTGTAAATAGCTGTAGAATGAATCCCACAAGCATGCCCTTATGTAGAGGTACAACACAGAAATATCAATGGATGTAGCCATGTACTGCTAGCAACCACCTGTGTCAATGCCATTGTTCAGGTGCTAAAAAGACTGCTGTGGTGCACAGTCAAAGAATACTAGGCTAACCTCTGTCTACCATCTGGATATGTCCACAGGTGGGAGCTATTCAGACAGGCTACTAGCCTTTATAGACTTACAGGTACACAGCAACTCTGCATGTTCAGTAAGATAAACATCACACGATAATAAATAATGCACTCTGCACTTCTGCACCCCTACCCAAAGGTACTATATACCCATGTAGTCAGGCACAACCAAGGATGTAGGTAGGCATACACAGTAGTGAAATATGTCCAGTTGTCCTGAGCAGACTGTGCTAATGTCAACACAAACAAACCACAAACTGTTCAGAAGTGAGTAATGTACTAATGACAGTGTAGCAGTTCGCAAACAGTGCATGTGCCTGATATTCATAATTGGTAGTACAACATACTTAGTTGTCCTCACCCCTCTCTCAGGGGTGGAAGGTTTCAAAAATCCCTCCTAATGTATTGCATATGCACAGCTGTTGCTGGTAAAGAAATGGGCAGCTATGGACCCTCTCCACACCCATCATGTACATCCTGAGCTGGTTTCCCTACTGTCTTCCCCTCTTTGTGCACCCTTTATCACCACATTCCTATCTTCCCATTTACTTTCTGTCAAAGAAATGAGCGCAGGGGTTAGCGGGAGTGAGCACTTGTAAACAGTCGTAAGTAGGTTTGCACCAGTGTGCGCCTGTGTGCGCTTAGCTTAGCATTGATAAGATATGATAAGCTAAGCCAAGCTTGGCTTAGTATTGCTAAAATAAAATAAGCTAAGCTAAGCTTCGCTTAGCATCGCTAAGCATCGCGCAAACCTGTGCAAACCCACTTACAACTGCTTAAAAGTGCCTTAGTCACTCTGTATGACAGGGCCCTTGTACTGCTCAGCAACAAAATAAAATACCCTTGTCAGTCTCAAACCCCACACCTTGGATTACCCACTCTGCATGACGTACCACTAAGCCACAGCAGATATACAATAACTTGGTGCTGAAAGAAATATAACATGCATTACAATGAGTAAATGTAAAGAGAAAATAGGAAAGCGATAGGAATACTTTGCAATAACTACTGTTGTATGCCAGTTAATTCTCTAATTCGAAAAGAAAGTACATACTCCCATGTATCCAGTGTTAGCATTAGGAGGTGTGAGTAAACCTACACACTGAGAAGAGTGTACTGGAAGAAGCGACAGTCAGGTTTCAGTACAACATACATTTCACTGGCTACAACCCAGCTTCAGATATAAGACATATACCAACCTTCTGACTGAGATAACAGTGTACACAGCAAACAAGCATGGTCCCCACCTTGCAAAACTGAAAGGGCTACGCCTACCTAACCTATCATTTTATAGCAGTGTCCTGAAATCTCAGTGAGAACTGCAATTACCACACAGCAGGCTGCATGCAATTACTAAATGGTGGCCACCAATTGGTGCATAGGCCATCACATGCACATGTGCAGATACCTAGAAAAGCAGCCTGTATCTGCTGTCCACACATGCAATAATATCATTGCAACAACTGGGAGAGAGAAAGAGAGAGCACGAGCGAGACAGACAGAGACAGACAGACACAAACAGGCAGAAGGAGACAGATGCTGAAAACAAACAGCAACACACATAGGAAACAAAACCAAAAAAATAAATAAATAAACAATAAAAAAAACAACACCTACAACAGACGGAGGTGATGAATACAAACGTAAGGTATGTAACATATATGTATTTGGTGACATCTGAAAGATATGTCTGAAGGGTACTCTACACTCTGTAAATCATCCATATGTGTCAGCAGTCTGTATCTATATGTGCATGCACATTTGCATAGGGCAAGAGACATACTGCAACTGTTAGTGAAGGCTGGACATAAGTATGTTGTTGAAGGCTGCTATGTGCACATATGTATGTTGGTTGAAGTGTGTGGCATTGCAGAAAGCAAGCAGTGCTGGTATATGTCATGTGGTGTTAAACACTGTGGGACTGAGCTACTGGCAGAAAGGCCTGCAACAGCTATACAGCCTGAGGACAGCAGAATGCATTCTGCACAACATTGAGCAATAGTATTAAATAAATGTATGTCTCACAACTGTTGCATAATTGGCATCCCCACCATGAAAGGTGGGCAGTATATGTGCCTATATGTGCAGCTATATTTACAGCAATGGATGTTTACATGTATGTGTATATATACATGTATATATACATATATTTGTGTGTATAGATATATAGATATATATAGGGATATATTTAGATATATATGGATATATATGGATAAATATAGATATATATATAATGATATATATAGATATATATATATATATATATATATATATATATATATATATATATATATATGGATATATATGGATATATGTAGATATATATATATATATATATAGATTATATATAGATATATATATAGATATGTATGGATATGTATAGATATGTATGGATATGGATAGATATGGATAGATACGGATAGATATGTATATATGTATGTATGTGTGTATATATATATATATATATATATATATATATATATATATATATACATCTATGTAACAGAGAGAGTGGGGGAGACACGGGGTCATATGTACTGCAACAGGTGCCTGTTGTCCAAGGCATGGACTGAACACCAGTGTTGATACCGCAGTGCCATACCCCATTCCAAAACACCTTACGTAGTAACTGCCACATAGGTGGTAGCCTGCCTAACACTGATGGTGTCAGAAGGGTACATGGGACACAGATGGACAGTAGGCTCCCCTTTGATAATCACAGTGACAACAGTAGTAATGTAATCTGTCTATGTGGTACGTGTCATCACAAAAGGTGTGTCATCTAGGGAAATATAGGTCGGTGTTCCCCTCTATTCTTCACAATGCCCCATGTGGTATGTACCTCACATGACAACTACAGCAAGTGGAAAGGCCACAGACATACCTAACAAAGAGTAATACTGCCCTCAAACACATGCCCTATGCAGACTGACTCACAAACCACAGCTAGAGTGCGTTGCATACCGCCCACCCAGAGTTTACCACTGCCGGACATACAGAGGTATGTCACACCCATAGCAGTCAGCCAACCACCATGACAACACCTCACAATCCCTCCGGGCTACATGACCTAGGGCCCTAATCCTTATCACCTCACTAAACAGCACATGCTGGAGGTACAGATTCCTATCCACAAATATGCCATACTCTGGACTAAACCACCAAGCATGAACAAACAAGGCTCCTCATTAGCAGATGTCATACGTACCCCTGATGATTGTTTTGGAGATAGGTAATATGCCCTGGCAGTCACCTCTGTGTATCCGGTTGACAGGAGCAAGTGAAATCACATTACATGTGTGTCAAAGGCCAGGGTAGCATATGGCTAGGCTGCTCTAGGCCCTAGAGCCAATAGTGTATTACCTACCTATGACACAATGCACACACACAAGTACCCAGTGCAATACCTGCTATGTGAGGTGGAATGAGTGTGACAGTGACTGTGTGCAAGGTTTGTAAAGGTGTGATAGCTTAGTGTGAGGTTGTGTCTGTCATGGTAGTTTGTGTCCTAGGTGTGAGGCCGGAGAAAGATGTGTCAGTTATTGGGATGCAGACATAGTAGGATGGCATATGTTGTGACATAGTTCCTTGTGTACGACTGTGGTGTCCCAATGTAGGCTGAAGCAATAAATGTATGCTCAGTAAGTGGTACTGCTGGTGACTCCAGCTCACATATGAACTGTTGTACTACCTGAAGCTGTAGGCCTAACAGCACAGTATGGTGTATGTTCACAGTCCCTGGTAAGACTGTCTTGTGTGTTTCCTGTAGTCTGCACAGATTATATACCACAGGCATAGGTATCTGTAAGTAGGGGCACACAGTACTATAAGGTACACAGGTAATGCTCATCTGTGTCAGCATCCATCTGTGTGTCGTATGTATGTTCGATGTGTGTTTAATGATGCCTGTACCATGCCCACAATGACATGTGTGTTACAGGGTATGTGTGTGTACCTAGCAACATGTATACTCTGTTACAGCAGTATGCCAGCTATATCAACAACCATGCACATATGTCAGGTAGGGGTATGGCATCAAAGACTAGGGTGGTTTACCGGTAATACTGTAAATGTACATGACATTCATTGCATTGGATGACATATTTCTTCATGCATTAGCTTGATATATACCACCGGGGCGAGATTGTGCGTTGTAGCCCAAACAGTGTGCCGACTACTGGTGTATACTGGTGTGTTATATGGAGTGTTGCAGGCACTGTCAGCCAGTTGTGGGCTGAGCACTGATATGTGGTACTGAATGTGTGTATCCTCTGATAGACAGATAGATGCTATATATGGCAGTTAAATGATATATGTACTTCATAATGTTGTGTGCCACATGACATGCTCACACATATCGTTTAATTGTCTTCCAGGCTTATGTCTCATCAACGAAACCCATCGTATTCAGCTGCGGAGGAGCAGGAAATTCTGAACAGCCTGGTGCAGCACTATAACCTGCTTTTTTCCAGGGTCAGCCAGCACAAGCATGACAGTACTTCACTGTGGCAAGACCTTGTTCGCCGGGTAAATGACATAGGCATGCATAATCGGACATATGAGCAGGTGCGCCATCACTGCAGTGATTTAATTAGACATGTCCGGCGACGTGCATCTGATATCCATAGGCAACAGCTTGCCTCAGGTGGTGGGTGGCCATACATCCCCCCCTCACCAGAGTGGAGGAGCTGCTCCTAAGTATGGTGGCTCCTGGCCTACAGCAGAAACAGCATCACACATGTGTCATCATGGAGGCCGGAGCCACCCAACAGGATGACATGGAGCATGCAGGTAATATGCCCTAGCTGTAGACTACCGTTACCTGTATTGTTAGAATATGCATATGTGAGATGTGTACTGTGTGACTGTTGACCGTTGTTCCACTGTCATTTAGTACACTCACAGTAGCAATGCCACAGTTGTGGCCACTGACAAACTGTGTCATATTCTTCTAGGTCCCTCTGGTGTGACAGCAGGGCAGACAATACATGCTGGTGAGTGTGTTAACACTTTAATATTGGTAATGAAATGTGCATGTCATAGGTGAGGTGTAGGCCATGTACACGTAACACACCTACACATAATGCATGCTGTGCATGTTTGCTGTGAGACATCAATCATCTCAGTAAAGTCAGTAGCTGCTTCATTCATATGCAATACACAGTGCAGCAGACACAACTGTGGCAACACTGTACTGCACATTGGATATGCATAGTTGCTACAGCTGTACACAACAGAACACGTTTATCATACGCAGTACACGAAAACATGCTACATTTGGCATTACCACACACCCGCTGTAAGGTCACACTTCAGTATCCCACATGTCATGCACACACACATGATGTACCTCAGGGGTAGAGGCTTATCATAGGGCTGTGCAACACTCTGCAACACATAGCACAGTTATGTTAGGCAATGTATTGGACACCTCGCACACCCATGTACAAGGCGGCTGTGTAATTGTGAACGTAGCCACGGCACTGCAGTTCAGGTACAGCATGCTAGGCAGTGGTCTTGCACACATTAGTAGCTGGGAGTGATCACAAGATGCATGTTGATGATGGCACAGCATACTACTCCCCACCCAGTTACAGTGACCACAGTACTACTCATAGCAGTCATTGCTTTGCACCTAAGTGTTGTGTGTGTGCTAACATATGCACCTATACACAATATGCATAGCATGTTGTCTGTGTGCTTACATATGCCAGTATACACAATATGCACAGCAGTCACCATCCACACAAAGTGTCACATATATGTCCTGGAATGCTAGTGGGTGTATAGGTCACTTGACACACATTGGATATGTGTGGTGTTTAATGTTGCAGTCGTGTAGCATGCCATGCCATGTCTGGCACCCACATATCTGAAATATGTCCCACACTCACCATAACCACTGTACACTGGTCATGTTGGTCATCGGGATTCCTTCACATCAACATGCACCGCACATCCCGTGTGTGTACATAGCATGCATGTGCTACACCCGTGCCCACTATTATCTGCTATGGACACAGACACTGCACTCAGGCATGGATACCTATGTGTCACACAGATAACACATGCAGCCATGACATGCATACTTGTGAGTGATGGTGCACAGGGCATTGCAGAGCTGATAATACCTGCACAGCAATGTTGTGTCCATGTACACATCACCAATCACTGAACAACTTCACAGTTGCATCAAAGCCATGTATACTGCCATTTAATAGGGGCATCTACACTTGCACTGCATGGTCTTGTGCAACACATATTCTGCATGCTGACACATGTATGGTGAGTGTCTACCTTGTGATACTGACACCCACCTTCACACACAATAGAGAATGTATTAGATTGCTGGTAGGTGTGTGTATGTGCTGTAGTGAGCTGTGTATAGTGTTCATGTGTGCATGTGTGCATGTGTTCATGTGTGCATGTGTTCATGTGTGCATGTGTCCATGTGTGCATGTGTTCATGTGTCCATATGTGCATGTGTTCATGTGTGCATGTGTGCATGTGTTCATGTGTGCATGTGTGCATGTGCAGACCGTAAAGTGTGTTTCCTGTCTTCCTCTCACAGGTGCTGAGTTAGGGGTTGGCGAAAGCAGCAGGCAACATGAAGCCATTGCCATGAATAGTGGTGATGATGACACATGTATTTTGGCAAAGGGAGATTTGACAGGGTCTGTCGTTGGTCCGCCAATCAAACAGTACACAGCGTTCAACCCCATCTATGCGCACACTCATACTGTCAATACATCCCTCACCACCAATAGCCTTAGGCAAGGGACAGCATACAGTTGGCATTGACCAGGGTAGTGTGTTACCCATGGCATTTGCATCCCCTCACAGCAGCCATAGCCATAGACCCAGAATGGTACCACATAGGCAGAGGTCCAGGGGTTCTCGGGGGAGCACCACTGGTCGGATTGCCCCTGGCAGGCATGCCCTCACAGGTCTTACAACGACCAGTATGTTCCGGGCTGTAATGCAGGCTCAGGCATGTATGGAATGGTACACCAGGCAGGGACTTAGGGCGCAGAGGGCACATTACACTGCTATCAATGACAGCATCCGTGACCTTGTCGGTGCCATCTAGACTTACACTGAGGTCGTTGATAGATGTTGGGGTGAGACATTAGATGCCCTCCACAACATGTCTTCCATGAGCCAGGACCATGCGGGATGGTTGCGACGTCGACGCGGACGCATTCCAGCAACAGCAACAGCTGGCAGTGGTCACGGACGGCCCACAGTTCACAGCCGCTCCCGTAGTCGCAGTACAGCCCCAGAAATGCTGGGGCTGGCCTGCCCATTGACCGCCCTAGTAGACCACGTGCATGTGGCTCTGGACAGTCCCAGCAGGGACATGGGTCCAGTCCAGTCCAGTCGTCATACCTCTGCCTCTGATGACAGTACCCAGTCAGGGTTGGTACCCAATACTGTCCGTAGCACCCCTGCCAGGCACATGTACTGTGTCCATGGCTGGAGACAGTGATCTGTACAGCCTAGCAGGTACAGTCTGTGGCTGTCCCACAAACTACCATATATGGCAGCCACATGGTGGAGATGTGTGCATGCAGACACACACACATTAACCAAACAACTAGGGTTCACACATACACACACACATTACATCAACATTGGCCATGCTGTACTGTTGTCCCACACACACACACACACACACACACACACACACACACACACACACACACACACACACACAGACATGTCGATTGGATGGGTCAATGTCAGGCTCTGGCAAACAACAAAACGCCCTGTGCGTATGATGATACCTGTGTCGCCTTCTGTCATCTGCATCATTGACGGAGGGACAGGCTAGCATGGTGCAGATGCACAGGGTGACACTATAGCAGTGTAGCAATAATAGCAAGTTGTCAACAAGGAAGTGTAACTACATCCTTGTAGGTATATCTGAGCAGACATTATGCATCAAAGATCCGATTGTCAATTCAGCATTGTTTACACCACTGTTGGGTCTGAGTATGTATTGTCCACCCATGTGCCATTTGGCTGAAGTGTAATGTGTTGCCAGCATGTGTTAGTGAGTGGACAGTATGTGTGTGATGTGTGCAGTACAGATTAGCAAGTGTACATCTGTGAACATGGTGGGTGTGCACTCTCTGGATGTTACGTGCATAGTGGACACATGGGACATGTAGCAAACCCTGTCGTACACATTGTTAACATCTCATAGTATCTTTCAATGGCCAGCATGCATTCTACTACAGTCATGTACTAACATGGGTAGACGTGTGTATGACATGGGTTGACACTATGCTGTGGGTGATAGCTTTAATATCTGTCAATGATTTCTGGTCTGGTACTTTACACAACCTCAACAGCATGACTATAAGCAATCATTGGATGATGCCCTGACAAATGACACACAGTAGTAGGGAACCCAGTAACAATTGGATCCTTCCGGTGCTACACTATAACACTAACCAGTGGTAATGACCACCACCCATTCCTGTGACCACACCTGTTTGGCATATAGCCCCCTTAGGTACATACAGACACACTAGGGATGTGTCCATCCAAATATGGAAATGCATGGATTGGCCTACAATGCATTCCCTGGATGGGACGCATATCCTACACAAGGGTATCATACAGACAGATACCTATTGTCTGATACATGCTGTATAGCAGTAAGCCGACTATGGCATAGTCATCCTCATGTACTATACATACTATCCCATCAGTACCACACAGGTGGTAGCCCTCAACATGTATGTTGGGTACCAATGTGTACATACAGCCTCATGTTATGTCATGTGTCCCTTGGTATCCACGTATCCATAGGTATTGTGAAGTCCCAAGGTGTATCACTTAAGACATTAGAGGCCTGAATGCATATCCACAAGGCAGTCATACACCTATAAAGACTGTCCATTCTTGGCAGTCTTTGTTGTGTATGACCATGTCTGACATATACCCAAGGCATATACCCTCACTCACACTACTCTTAAGTAACTATCATGGGTGTGTGTGCCACAGATGACCTTGGCCACAGAACACGACAGTGGACGGCCTTGTCACATGCATACATATGTGACCTACGATCTGAGAAGCAGCAGCACAACCTGTCAATGGAAACAAATGTATTCATGTAGTATGCAGGCGTCACACCTATGTACTGATTGAGGGGACATGTACACATATATATTTGCCACGCAGATACCTGATGTGTGCAATGCACTTACTGTTGTAATCATACTATGTCATACCATAGTAAAAGCAAAACTCACACTGCATTGACCAACAGTGACACACACACACAGGAAGCATTTGCAGGATTCAAACCCCAACCTAACTATGTTATGACACTAGAGAGAGACACATTAACATGGGACGCTATTTGCTTTACTGGCTGGGTTTCCTTCTCCTGCTGTATTTGTAGGATGGTGACATCATCAGACTTTCCAAAGAGGAATATACCTCTGTTAGTGAGTTTTCCCAGTCTCCAAAATGTGCACTCCTCTCAAAGAAAACTGCACACATACACCCCCCACACACACACAGTCAGCAATTGCAGGATTCAAACCTCTACCTAACTATGTTATGATACTAGAAAATGATACATTAACACGGCACGCTATTTGCTCTACTGGATGGTTTGTTTTCTCCGGCTGTATTTGTAGGATGGTGACATCATCAGTCTTTCCAAAGAGGAATGTACCTCTTTTAGTTAATTTTCCCAGTCTCCAAAAAGGGGACACCTCTCAAAGGAAACTGCACACATCCCCCACACACACTCACTGTTTGCAGGATTCAAACCCCTACTTAACTATATTATGATACTGGAGAAAGACGCATTAACACAGCACGCTATTTGCTTCATTGGCTGGTGTTTCTTCTCCTGCTATATTTGTAGGATGGTGACATCATCAGACTTTCCAAAGAGGAATGTACCTCTGTTAGTGTGTTTTCCCAGTCTCCAAAATGTGCACTCCTCTCAAAGAAAACTGCACACATACATCCCCACCCCCCGACACACAGTCAGCAATTGTAGGATTCAAACCCTTACCTAACTATGTTATGATACTAGAGAGTGACACATTAACATGGTGCGCTATTTGCTTCACTGGCTGGTTGTTCTTCTCCTGCTGTATTTATAGGATGGTGACATCATCAGTCTTTCCAAAGAGGAATGTACCTCTTTTAGTGTGTTTTCACAGTCTCCAAAAAGGGCACTCCTTTCGAAGACAATTGCACACATACACCACACACACACACACACACACACACACACACACACACACACACACACACACACACACTCACTGTTTGCAGGATTCAAACCCCTACCTAACTATGTTATGCTACTAGAGAGAGACGCATTAACACAGTGACATCATCAGACTTTCCAAAGAGGAATGTACCTCTTTTAGTGAGTTTTCCCAGTCTCCAAAAAGGGAACACCTCTCAAAGGAAACTGCACACATGCACACCCCCCCCCATTTGCAGAATTCAAACCCCTACCTAACTATGTTACACTACTAGAGAGAGACGCATTAATATGGCATGCTATTTGCTTTACTGGCTGGTTTTCCTTCTCCTGTTGCATATATAGGATGGTGACATCATCAGACGACATTGTGTTGTGTGTACACTTTGTTTTATGCCATTCCAGGAATGGTCCATGTGGGTCAGCAGGTGTCAACAGCTTGAACAAGACCTCAGAATCCTTACCTTGTGTGATCTATCTGTGGACACATTGACATTCCATCATATGTCAACACATATTTATGCACAGCTTGTTGGTTTTGTGGATACTACATGTGTCTGGGATGTTGATAAAGGGCTATTCAAAGTCTATGTGACACATGTGTAGATGTGTTCATTGATGTATGTCCTGGGTGGCTGCCTTGCAAACAGTCTAGCATGTTTGGGAACCATGATCCGCACATGAACATACCACGGTTGGTAGGGTTGTGTGTATGTCAGCTTCCAATAGCTCTGTTTATGACTGCAACCATGATGGACTCCATGACCTTGAAGATCAGACCTCATAGGCGTACTGGACTTGACTTCCCATGGTGTGTTGTGCATCAGCACTTGTGGGGAGTGCCATATGTAGCTGTGACACATTCAACGGTTCCACATCCTGTGTAGGTGGTGAGGCTCAGCTGACTGTTCAGGTGCATGATCTGTTTGTTCTGTAGTTTGTGTATGACACATATTGGGAACCAATGTATTCCACCTGCTGCCATGTTTTTGGCAGTGGGGGTAGCTACTCATCCATTCTACATGTGATATCTCCTGGTATGATGTTGTGGACTATTGTCAGTGGGGGATAGGTATGTACATATGGGCCTGTCTGTCATGATGTCGGCATTGTCACTCAGGTACAGTTGGCCCTGACTCAGGACATATATGGGTGTACATTGATATTTATGACATAGCTGAAGGAGGTGTCATGATTCAGTCTGGACTCCTTCTCAGCTACTCTTTACAAAACACCAACGAACATGAGCACTAATCCCTGTTATACTCTTTTACATGCTTAACACCCTACTGATCCTTTGTGATCAGGCTACAGAGTATGTCATGATAATATCCTGGCATGTCCAGGGGTCAGTTTCTTGTGTACTCTTCAGTCCAGCTGGTGGATATTGTGATATTGACACAATGTCACATCTGCCTCATGTACAGAGGCAACCCTTTCCTCCTCCCGACAAACTCAGATATATGTGTGAGATGCACCTATACAGACATACAGGGAGCTGAACTCTCTCAACCCATGACTGGCACAGTCTATCAGGTGGTGAAGGTAACCACACACACCACATATCAGTCTCACATATCCTCTAGCAACAGCACTCAAACCACATTAGCACACATAGACATACTCGGATGCTGTAAATGTACTCTACCTAAGCAGCAGAGACCTCCAAAGCAGACACACACACACCTGCTACCCCACTACAATACCCACATATCACAAAGTTCACAATATCAGTGTGCCACACAGTCACTGCCCTTCGGGCTAAACAACACACCTAATACACTTGTAATAGGCGACACTTCTTGTCAGACACACTGACGTACCACTCACCAGCCTTAACAAGGGAATAGTCACTTTGTGTTGCCTGTTGCGTGCCAGGATCTGCCGCATAACACAGGCAGTCAGGTCATTCCAAAGCAAGTACAAGAATGGCACCATCATTGTCCATGCTGGTGTGTATAACCTCAGACATTACTCCCTGGACCACATGACATGATACATGGAGGAACAACTCTGATCATGTAGCCCAGGCCAGTATGACCCTGACCTTTTCTAGCATCTTACACCCACCAATTATGATGTCACAGTATACGGACACACATATCACATTTAGCAGTTGCCTAACAAATTTGTTTCATTCATAGGGGATACAGTGTCTGTCAGCCTATGGTGACATGCTCAACATGCCATGTAGCTTCACTATGGACAGCTTGCACCTGTCACCCTTGGATTTTGGAATGCTGGCTAAGGCTCTTACTATCACCATAGTGCCTTTTTTAAGCAGGGCTCAGAAGACAAACCCACCTCCATAGACATTACAGGTTAAATGAAACTAAGGGTAATGCTGCTCAACAACAGTTGTGTTAACCTCATATTGTGGCCACTCAGGACTCTCCTCAGTATGGAGGATAGCAATATCTGTGCACTGACAGACGCCTGGTTCAGGCTCGTTTATGCACACCAGGACTACCAGGTTATGTTTCATACCATGCTGTCTGACAACAAGACTTGGAACAGACAACACAGCTAGGGGGGAGTATCCATATACATCACAGATACACACACCCCCAGGTTAGTAGCACTGCACAAAGCATCACAGATCATACATATACAACTACCATTGTGCAACACTGCCTTTCAGTTTGTTGCCTGCTACAGAACACGCTCCAAAACCCAGGAACCACACTCGGCTTTCGTGGGAACTATGGAGAATATGAAGGTCTCCACAAACACCATTATATTGTGTGACTTCATATACACAAATATTGACTGGGGATACTACTCAAGCCCCAGCACCCTCACCCAACAGTCGCTACAATTTGTGGACTCATATGCTATGGCAGAAACAATCAGCACAGCCACAAGGGGGAATACATATTGGACCTGATCATCACCAACATGGGGACTCTATATTCCACACCAGCAATATACCCCTCATTGGTAAGGTCAGAACATACATGTATCTCACTGGACATACATATACCCTCCACACACCCATCCTGGGTAATCTTGGTGAACTTCTCATGAGTCAACATCTCACTTCACCAAAGCAAGGTGGTATCCTTCAGAGACCCTGAGACAGTGGCAAATATGGCTCACACTGCTGCATCCTTTACATACACATTCTATGGACACCTAGTGGACTGTATGGATTGTGCTATCCCAAATAACAACAGGACCTACTACTCCAATGGCAGGGGACCTGTCTGGTAGACCCCAGCCATTAATAAGCTGTACAATGTCAGGAGGAAGCTACTACATGATAGAGCACAATCCCAGACTGGGAAGGCATCTGTGATCTGTACTAGCAGACAGCTACAATCACTCATGGACTTTTCTAAGGGCTGCTTCTACCAGACAATTGCAACAGACACGTAGGACTATCACACGGCCTTCTTCAGTTATGTCAGGAACATGGGTGGACACTCACTGATATGCTGTGAGTTACCGTATGCTGACTAAACCTACCCTGAACCCATTGGCATTACCAACATCCTGGCAAACAGGTTCAGTGCAGATGTCTCCCACCCACCCCCCCTAAGGAGCAACTATCCATCCCAACAGAGTATAACCTCCCTGACATCACACAGTAACAGGTGAGTGCTTCCCTCCCCAAAGTGTACATCACAGTATCAATGTGACCAGATGGTGTCCCAGCCTGCATCTTACACGAGCATCATGACAGACGCAACCCTCACATTACATCACTGTTCAATATCGGAGTTACCACAGGATATGTACCCAAGGAATGGCGTACAGTGACAGTGGTCCCACTCCACAGAGTTGGTGCCACAACAGACCACAGACAATATTGCCCTATAAGCTTATGTTGCCTGTTCTGCAAAGCTATGGAGCGTATTGTCATGGGACTCATACACATAGACATCGGGAACCGACAGACACTGTGTCCTACACATTTCAGCGTTATTGTGGGCAGATCTTACCTCTTGAACCTGTTTGTATTCTTTAAATGGCTAACAGGTCAATCGACATAGGGACGGCTGTCCACACAGCCTACCTGAACCTTGCAAAACCCTTCAACACAATAACCGACGGGGCCATTATGCATAGGCTCACCAGCATCAGTATGGACACATATCTCACACAATGGATTGATACCTGGATCAGGGATAGCACCCACATGGTCAGAATTGCAGGTGCCATGTCTGACTATACACCAGTTACACATGGCATCCCACAAGGCTCGGTCCTGGGACCTCTCTTGTTCAGTATATATTTGTCTTACGTACAGGCTACCAGAGGGGGAATATGACTGAACATGTTTGCACTTGACTGCAAACTGGGTGCCATGATCAACTCTCCAGCTGCCACATGCATACTCAAACAGGGTCTCACAGAGATGGATGATTGGTGCCTGAGCCATGGCCTACAGCTAAATGCCATTAGATGCATTGTCATCCCCTTTGGGAATAACAACATGCCCACACATTACCACATAGGTGGTACTCCATTACATACGGCAGGAGTTGTTAGGGGTTTGGGGACATGACTTGTTCGTACTGTTGCCTTTGACATTTACATTGCCAAAGTGGTTGGACACACCTTCTATGTGGGCCACCTTATCCCATATGGTTTCACATCTAGATTGAGTGAGGTCATTTTGCCCCTATACTCATCACATCCATGCTTGGTTACAATGCCACATTTGGGGTGTACCTTATCCGACACCTGCAGCAACTGCACTGGCCACGGAAGTTCCTCACCAAGCAGATCTAGGGACTCACACAGATGCCCTGCATAGTTCAGATGCAGTAACTCCAGCTCTACTCAGTCGCTTACCACCTACTCAGATATGATGTGTGCCTGTTGTTTACAGATATACCCAACCCAGAATTACTGGACATGCTCCACCTCAAGATGTCCGACTCCCTTGGAGCTACACACTCCAGGGACATATACCTCAGCACAGATGTTAATAGGACATTGTGGAGGGACAGATTCTTATCCCAGAGGCTCCACTCACTCCAGAATGTAATCCCAGTTTCACATAGGCAGAGCCAACCACTGACCACCTACTGGAGACATCTTGATGACTGTATGGGTGATCGCATGTTTACCCCTGGGATATCTTCTGTGTCCCTGCTAGACAGAGGCACACTAGCCTTAACGTACATGGGCTATCTTGTGTGACCTACTATTCACACACACAGTGTAGTAATCTGACAGGGTTGCGAATGCCAAACACACTCTGGCTAGGCTTGTACATGCCCTAGGGCAGATAGCCTAGTATCGACCTCTGAACCTATGCTAATGTTCAAGATGCACAATGTTTATTGCTGATACTGTTTGCAGGTCTTTATCATCTTTGCTTTACCAGTTTCTATGAACAACTTCGGTATCTGCAGAACATATTTGATTATGACAGGGTTCCACTATATTTTAGATGTGTCTGTTGTCATATAACTGTGTGCACAGGGCGGATTGCTGTATAGTGACAAGTTCCTGGGTTAACACATGCAACTGCCAGATATGCGTGGCCCACTGCTGTACTCAGACATGGCCTAAGTGTGTGAGCATGCCCACTTCCACCATTCCGTGTTTTGTTGCCTGACATTTGTCTCATTTATTCCAAGTGTGTGAGCATACCCAGTGTGACCCTTCAGTATGTTGCTATCTGAGGTCCACTACATTTGTTGATGTGTGCGAACATGACCAGTATTAACATTTATACTGTGTGTGTTGGAAGTCAGGTTCTGTTCTCACTGCAGGACTCACCTATGTGTCATAACTCGACAGTCTGGTGGACCCCAGCTATTAACAAACTTTACAATAAGAGGAGAAAGCTATTACATGATAGAACAAAATCCATAAAAGGGAAGTCACCCCTGATCATTATTAGTAAAAAATTACGAGCACTCATAAAATCAACTAAGGCCAATTTTGAGAGAAAAATTGCCATGGATTCAAAGGACAATCATAAGGCCTTTTTCAGCTATGTTAGGAATCTGGGAGGAAACTCCCAGATATGCTCAAAATTAGTCCAAAATGATACAAAAATCACTGAACCCACAGACATTGCCAACATACTGGCAGACAGGTTCAGTGCAAACTTCACCCCTCTCCCCTAAAGGAGAGATAACTATCCCAGCCGAGTGTAGCCTCCCGGACATCTCAAATGCGCAGGTAAAAGCTGCTCTCTCTAAAGCTAAATACACAGCATCAATGGGACCGGATGGTGTCCCCGGCTGTGTGCTACACGAGCTAAATGAGGAATGAATTAACCCCGCACATAAGGCAGCTGTTTAATCTCAGCCTTACCACAGGATACGTGCCCAAGGAGTGGCGTACGGCAACTGTGGTCCCACTCCACAAAGGCGCCTCACGGACCCTGGTAATTACCGCATAAGCTTAACAAGTCTAGTCTGCAAAGCTATGGAGAGGATCATAATGGAGCTCATAAACAAAGATATAGGGGACTTGCAGACATTGGACCCGACCCAGTTTGGCTTTGTCAAGGGAAGATCATGCCTTTTGAACTTGGTCGACTTCTTCGAAACAGTCACCAAGGCCATTGATGAGGGAAAGTCAGTCCATACAGCCTATCTTGACCTTGCAAAGCTTCACACAATACCCCACTCGGGTATTGTAGAAAAACTACCAGCTTAAATGTAAACCCATATGTCACAAGATGGGTTGCAAACTGGCTTAAGGACAGAACCCACAGGGTTAGAGTTGCTGGCGCTGTGTCAGACTCCAAGCCGGTCACAAGTGGTGTCCCACAGGGCTCGGTCCTTGGCCCCCTATTGTTTGGCATGTACTTCTCAGAAGTACAGGCCAGCATGGGAGGACTTTGGCTGACAAAGTTTGCAGATGACTGCAAACTGGGCCATAGTGGGAAGTGCATCGGACACGGATATCCTTCAGAAGGGACTCACGGAAACAGATAGCTGGTGCCAGAGCCATGGCCTGAAGTTAAACGCCAAAAATGTATAGTCATACCCTTCGGGAAAACAAGGTAACCCCAAGCTACCATATAGGTGGCAATCCACTAAGCACAGAAGAGGTTATCAGGGACCTGGGGACCCAGGTTGACAGTGGCCTTTCTTTGACATTCACATTGCTAAAGTGGTTAGAAAGACCTTCTACATTGGCCACCTGATCATGAAGGTATTCACACCGAGATCTAGTGAGGTCATTGTTCCCTGTACTCTTCACTTATCAGACCAATGATCGAGTACAATGCCCCATTCGGGATGTATCTCACCCGACATCTGCAGCAATTGGAGAGACCCCAAAAGTTCCTCACCAAAAGGATAAAGGGACTCCAAAATCTGTCATATGCTGCCAGATTGAAGAAACTCCAGCTCTATTCAGTCGCATACCGTCTGCTCAGAGGTGACATGTGCCTGACATACAAGGCCATGTCCAACCCGGAATTAATGGACATGCTCCACCTCAAAAAATCCAAATCCACCAAAACCACTAGAGCAAGCGACTTAAACCTTAGCACGGATATAAATAGGACATGCTGGAGGGATAGATTTATCACTCAGAGACTCCCTATGCTGTGGAATAAAATCCCGGTCCATGTGAGGCAGAGCACCTCGCTGACTCTGTTCAAGAGAAATCTAGACCTGTGGATGGGAGATCGTAGGTTTACCCTGGGAATCATCTCTGTGTCACTGCTGGACGGAGGCACAACAAACTAATGGGCACAGTATTTTTTCATATAAGGGGTGGCGTAAGCCACAAAAATTTGGGCTAGGCTTATAAATGCCTTAGGGCAGATAGCCTAGTATAAACCTATGGACCTATGAACCTATGAACCTATAAGGATTATGCTGTGCCTGCAGGGTTTCCATGAAATACTTTGCATAGACTTATCAACATTCCTTCATACAGGTAGACCACTGTAATACTGTCATGGTTTAGTGGTTCAGTACTTTAGCTATAGTGCACAGTATCCTGGGTTCGAGACCCATCACTGCTTTATATTTTCATACTGAGCAGACCAGACTGCTTAAGGGCCTGTTAAGTAAATATGAGCATGTTGGCTTTTGTTCAGCTATGCCCTACTTAGACCAGGCTTGTCCAACATTGCTCAATATTCACCAACATTGCTGGACATTGCCAATATTAATGAACATTGACCACAGTTGTGCTAGTTGGTGTGTGCAATTTTGTTTGCATATACTACATGGTGGTAAATGCTGTTTAGCACTGCTTTATATTGCTCAACACATGGCAATCATGCCTTAGGTGGTGCTGCAGGGCTGCTTATGTCGGATGCACATACTACACTCCCTGCACATGTTTGAAAGCAGGTAGTGTCAACTTAGGCATCCCTTTTACTATATGTGCGAGTCAGAGAGAGGTATCATTTCCAGAGTTCCTACTGAGCCAGTGTATGTGCTATGCGTTGCCTCTTTGCCAAGGCCAAAGCATATTGGGCATGCCTCCTTCTGCCTGCTGGGGCAGGCTCAGGTTGTTCCTCCTCCGAGTCACGCTCTGCCTGTGATGGCCTTGGCAATGGTGGGGGGCTGTTTGGCCCAGGCCTATGCTGGTCCTGCTGCAGCTGTTTTCACAGGATTATATTATGTAGCATAGCACATACCATGACAATTTGGGTGCATGTAGTTGGTGAGTACTGCAAGGCTCCACCAGATGTGTCCAGGCACCAGAACCGTGACTTGAGCAGCCTAAACACACGCTCTATTACACTACGTGTTTGTGCGTGTGCCTCATTATGTCGTTCCTGTTCAGGTGTGTGTGCATTTCTGATGGGTGTCATCAGCCACGGCTCCAGTGGATAGCCAGCATCCCCCACTAGGTGACCATGTGGGATGTCCCCATTGGCAAATGTCTGGTACAGCTGTGTCAGATGCCAGATATGAAAATCATGGTAGCTTCCAGGACAGCCTGCACACACATTCAGTATTATGCCCTGGGGATCACACATGACCTGACAGTTGATGGAGGGGAATCCCTTGCGGTTGAAGTAGACACTACCACGCTGGCCAGCTGGTGCTTTGATGCATATGTGCATGCAGTGCATTGCATCCACTACATCAGGGTATTCCGCTATTTACTGGAAGAGACGCATATTGCTGGCCAATACCTCATGGAAATTGGGGAAATATACATGATCACTGACATGTGCTGACATGGCATCTAGGAACTGGTGTAGTACCCTGGATGCTGATGCCTGTGATATCCCCATCATATCACCAGTTGGTCTCTGGAAGGTACCTGTTGATAATATTCTTTGGCCAACACATACCTTGGTTTCCACTGGGATGGGTTCCCCTCTGTTAGTTCTGTGTGTGAGGCATGGCCTGCACAGCTCAACAATTTGCTGCAGGAGGTCTCTGTCCACTCTACAGTGCTCCACTATCTCCAGCTCATGTAGCCCCTGGTAGGTTACCCTGGGCCTGTACACTCTTTTCCGTCTCCTCACTGTGGGTTGTCCAGCAGCATTTCCATTGTCACCACCCTCAGCATGTTGCATATATCGCCTTATAACAGCAATGGCAGCCCCTAACATTTCTTTGTCTCAATAAAGCTTTTTCAGTTTTCACTTCTATTAGATTACTGCAGTGTCTGTTGTGAGAAACATACTGGACTGTTGTTTGCAGAGTTTTAAGTGCTAGGCTGGGCTGGGCTAGTGTACTGCTGTGTAATTGCCTGATTCTGATTGTTTTCACCTGCTAACTCTGCTAGTACTCCCTGGTAGCTTCCTACTATTTGTTGTGCTTCCTTTTTCCTTTCTGTTTCCTCGGGGGGGGAGGGGGTGCGCCACGCACACAAGTGCAAGCATGCGCACAGCAGCTAACATGCATGCACACATGCTTACACGGGCTAAAATTTGCTTATTCGGGTTAAAACGCGCGTACACCAGCGCAAACACGCTTACAACTCTTTAAACAGCCTTATACATGCTTACGCCGGCTTAAATGTGCACACTCACGCTTACACACGCGCACTCTGTCTTACTCGGGTTTACACATGCGCACACGTGCGCATACCCATTCAGTAAGAAACTCTGGTGTTATCCATGGCATACACCTTCCATTTCTTGGCTTTCCCTAGCCTACCTGTTGACACACTTCTTTCCATGATGTATAAATGACAGCTGACACATGCCACTCTGCTCCAATGAGCTTCACTTCTTTCATACATACCCCCCTCGTGATGTCACCTATCTTCTACTCTGTTACTCCCCATATCCTACTCCTACACTCCACTGACTGTGCTCATCTGCTATGTAAACTTGCGATTCACTATCTTAACACTCATTTACATAGGATTGCCTACTAATGCTTGGTTACATGTCTTAAACTGAGCTTCCCCCCTTAGCAACCTCTACTTGGTGGCAATGTTGTCTTCAGCCTGCCATTCCCGTGCATTGTACATTAACAATTTCAATAAAATCCACATTTGTGGGTTTTAATTTTTAGTATTCTGGGTTTTAGAGTGCAGCCCGTTTGCGTGGTGCTGCGCTATGCTTAAACATTGGAAATCGGCAAAAAAAAAATATTTTTATTTTCATATTGCAGCAGGAAACATTTCCAATGGCCGTATATTTGGTCATTGGCATGCTTCCTGCACTGGATGCAACCTTTATTTGGAGCTGTCATGGCTCCATTTTGCTATTTGCAGAATGGTACTCATTTGTCAACTGAGTACATTTCTGCAAATAATACTGCTCTTACTCGGACAGGTTCGGGTTTCCTGAATCGCAAATCTACCTCATTTGCATGCCTTTCGCCTGCTATTGAGGTAATTTGCATATCCTAGCCCTGTCCGTGTAAGAGCCGTTTTAGGAGCTCTCTTACACACCCCTACAGGCTGTTCCTGGATCGCTTGTCGGACATGATGGCTGCATGGAGTCTTACTCTACTCTAAGACTCCATGCAAGCCTTCGTGAATCTGGCCCTCTGTCTTATTATGGAATAATGCTTTCTTTATGATTTTTCCTTTTTATTTTATTACACAAACCTAAATCACACATACACACTCAATGTAACATACTAGAAGAAAGATTCATAATAACTGAATACATAGTTTTAAACCAGTACCACATCCCATTCAAAGGGTTACAAGGGAGACATTGCAACCTGGAATCCCAAAAATATCTTAGTAATTGTTTACTCCACTATGTGCAAAACAGAAGCATAACTTAATGAAACTGAAATGATTTTGAGAAAGTGTCAGTCCTGCCTGTGGCTGGAAGGACATCTCATCTAAATTACACATTACTAAGGGTAATGACAGCATGATCATTGCTCACTTTCAAACAAGCAATCTAGAAAAAAATCTTCCTTTTGGATATACAAAATGAAATGGCTGGATTATCAAAAATCATAGTATGCATCATCTCATTATGGCCTTTCCATCTGAAGAGAAAATTTTGACATTCAGTCAGTGGTGAAAGACATTGTATTATGGAAAGGTAAACAAGTGCTTGCTAGCCTGGAGTGGGAGGTGAAAACAGCTAGATTCTTTCACATCTGCTAGACTTCATCAGGTCTCTGCTAGCAATATAAGGCATACCTCTCAACCACCCCTGTTTTTCAGGGACTCCCTTGATTTCTCCTCATATTTTATATCTGTTCTTCATAATCATAGGTTCATAGGTTCATAGGTAGGTACTAGGCTGTCAGCCCAAGGGCCTAACTAAGCCTAGCCAACAAGGTTCCCTGGCTTACGCCACCCAAGAAAGTTAATTTCCTGTGCCCCTGTCAAGCAGAGCCACAGATATGATCCCCAGGGTGTATTTCCTATTTCCCATCCACTCTTCAAGATTTTTCTTGAAGAGTGGTAATGAGGAACTTTGCTTGACATAGATGGGTAGCTTGTTTCAGAGTATAGGAAGTCTCTGAGATAGGAATGTATCCCTCCATCATGTCCTGTTTATTGTGGTGACATGGTTTAGATCCCTAGAGCATGTAGCTCAGAGGGATTGGGACTTCTTAAGATGTAGCATGTCCAACAGCTCTGGGTTTAACATTGTTTTATATGTTAGGCAGAGGTCTCCTCAGAGTAGGCAATATGCTGCAGAGTAAAGCTGGAGTTTTTTGAGATGGTCAGTGTAGGGCATCTGTTTGAGGCCAGTAATCCTCTTTGTGAGGTACTTCTGTGGCCTTTCCAGCTGCTGCAGATGTCTTGTGAGGTACATTCCAAAAGAGGCATTGTACTCTATAATGGGTCTAATGAGTGCTGAGATGAGGGGAACAATGACATCTTTCTTCCTGGATGAGTACCCTGTTGTGATGAGGTGTGCCACATAGAAGGATTTCCTGACTACTGTGGAGATGTGATTATCAAAGGAGAGACTACTGTCCACCTGGGTCCCAATGTCTCTTATCACACATTTGGTATTAAGTAGACTGCCGTTTATGTGGTAATTCATGGGTATAGAGTTTTTACCAAAGGGGATGACAATGCACTTTTGGCATTGAGCTTGAGGCCATGCCTCTGACACCAGGCATCTGTTTCAGTGAGGCCCTCCTGTAGGATGTCCACATCATTTGGGGACTTGACTATGGCTCCTAGTTTGCAGTCATCTGTGAACTTCATTAGCCAGAGGCCTTCTGTGTTAGCCTGTATATCAGATAAGTAGATACCAGACAGGAGAGGTCCCAGGACTGAACTCTGTGGTACTCCACTTGTCACTGATTTGAGGTCAGATTTGGAGTCTGCAACTTTTACAGTGTGGGTTCTGTCAGTGAGCCAGTTGGCAACCCATCTTGTGACATAAGGATTTATACCTAGTTTAGTGAATTTAGCTATAATTCCAGAATGGGGCATGATGTCAAAAGCCTTGGCGAGCTCAAGATAGGCTGTGTGAACCACCTTACCCTCATCTACGGTTTTGGTGACTGCCTCAAAGAAGTCAATCAGGTTCAGAAGGCATGATCTGCCTTTCACAAACCTGAACTGGGTGGGGTCCAGAGTTTGGAGGTTACCAATTTCTTTGTTTATGAGTTCCATGATGATACGTTCCATGGCCTTGTAGACCAGGCTCATCAGCCTAATAGGGAGATAGTTCCCAGTGTCAGTGGTGGCTCCCCCTTTGTGGAGTGAGATAACTGTTGCTGTGCACCATTCAGTGGGCACAAAGCCTGACATGAGACTATGATTGTACATGGTGCTTAGGTGGGAAGCCATTTTTTTCTGAAGTTCATGTAAAACCAGCCTGGGATGTTGTCCGGTCCCACGGATGCTGTGTTTTTGGTTTTAGAGAATGCAGCTTTTACCTGCATAGGTGTGATTACAGGGATTCTGCATTCTTCCTGTATAGATATGAGCCCTTTAGGGGGTGTGGGGGGGGGTAAAGTTAGCATTGAACCTATCTGCCAGGATGTTGCCAATGTCAGTTGGTTCAGTAATTTTCGTGCCGTCGTGCTGTAACTCAAAACAGATCTGGGTGTTGCCAGTGAGATTTCTGACATAGCTATAGAATGCTTTGTGGTTGCCCTTAGAATCAGTGGCAATTTTGTTTTCATAGCTAGCTTTGGAGGATCCTATAAGGGATCTCAACTTCTTACTGAGGCTGACCAGGGAGCTCCTCCACTCATGGGATTTTACTCTCTTTTGCAACAGTTTCTTCCTTCTGTTGTAGAGTTCGTTTATGGCAGGGGACCACCTGACTTGTTTCCTTTTTTTGAAGGACAGTGTCTTGGTTCTGTTTGGGATAGCATGATCCATGCACTCATGTAAGTTCTTATAGAGTGCATTTTTGTAGGATTCAATGTCGTAACTGTATTGTCCATCTGCCTGGTTGTCATGAAGTTTGCCACTTCCGTCTTAAGAAGCATGAAGTTGGCCTTGGGAGAAAATGTAGTGAATTACACTTAATACATAATGATCATAATTAAAAAGTCCCTCTCTGTTCCCCCAATAACACCATGACCATGCTCGGAATGCAACCTTGGATCAAACATGGCACCCCGCCAAATTTAAGCATATTACTTAGCGGAGGAAAAGAAACTAATGAGGATTCCCTCAGTATTGGTGAGTGAAGAGGGAAGAGCCCAGTGTTGAATCCCCTGGTGACAGATGTAGGGAAATGTGGCATAAGGAAGTCTGTCTCTCTGGCACCACCCAGAGGGCCTAATTCCTTGCGATCAAGGTTAAGCCCACAGATGGTGTGAGGCCAGTAGAGGCCCACAGTGCACCAGGATCAGGTCTTCTCAGAGTCAGGTTGTTTATGAAAGTAGCCCAAATGTGGTGGTAAACTCCATCTAAGTCTAAGCACCAGCATGAGATGGATAGAGGACAAGTACCATAAGGAAAAGTTGAAAAAAACTTTAAAGAGAGAGTTCAAGAGGGCATGAAACCATTCAGAGGTAAATGGGTGGAATCTGCATGCTCCACCTGGAGGATTCAACTCAGCATTGGTGTCATCTGCCCAGGTAGGCAAATCCTTCTCTGGGGGGGTGTGGGAGACCAGCCTTTGGCATGCCAACCACTGCTGGGTTCACTTCCTCTGTGGTGGTGCACCACAACTGGCTCCAGGGAGTGTTACAGCCCATGGAAGCAGCTCTTTCCATGCCAAAGGATCATGGGAGACAGCTGCTGCTGCACTCACCATGTCCTGCCACCAGGCCGGCAGGCTTACCTTGGGGGCCTGGGTCCATGGTGATGTCATTTACCCACCCACCTCATCTTAAAACACAGACCAAGGAGTCTATTACGTGCGTGAGTCTGTGGGTGGGCAGGAGACCCCAGTGGCACAATGAAAGTGAGAGATGGTGTATGCTGTCCAAGGCAGGATCTCCCTGGCCTATAAGAGGGGCTCAACCATTAGCTCATCTCACCTGTCCTGTTGGGGAGGTGGAGCATGACCATACCTGGTGGGATAAGAAAGATGGTGAACTCTGCCTGAGCAGGGCAAAACCAGAGGAAACACTGGTGGAGGTCCATAGTGATTCTGACATGCTAATTAGTCATCCAACCTCAGTATAGGGGTGAAAGACTAATTAAGCCATCTAGTAGTTGGTTCCCTTTATAGTTTCCCTCAGGATAGCTGGTACTCTGTGGATAGTTTTATCTGGTAAAGTGAATGATTAGAGGCGTTGGAGACAAAATGATCTCAATCTATTCTCAAACTTTAAATGGATGGGAAGCCCAACTCAGTATTTTGGAGCCAGGTGTGGAATGCAAACACCTAGTGGACCACTTTTGGTAAGCAGAACTGGCACTGCAGGATAAACCAAACACTGAGGCATCCAATGCCAATGCTCATCAAATGCCAGAAAATGTGTCAGTTGATATAAACAGCAGGACAGTGCCCACAGACATAGGAATATTCTAAGGAGTGTGCTCACCTGCTGAATCAGCTAGCCCTGAAAATGGATGCCACTGGAGCATTGGGCCCATACCTGGCCATTGCCAGAGCTAGGATCTGAGGGGGCTATGCTATGATGAGTAGAAGGGCCTCTGCTGTGGCACAGAAGCCAAGGCCAAGGGGCTGAGTGGAAGCACTGCAGGTGCAGATCTTGGTGGTAGTAGCAAATATTCAAATGAGAGCTTTGAAGGCCGAACTGGAGAAGAGTTCCATGGGAATAGCAGTTCGACATGGGTCAGTCAGTCCTGAGTGATAGGCGAGCATCATTCTGAAGGAACGGGTGATAGTCTCCATCGCCCTTGGCTTATTGAAAGGTAGTTGATCTCAGATCCCCAAATGTGGAGCAGCAGAGGTGGGTACCTTGCAACATCTACTGCAGTGATGCAAACAAACCTGAAAAACTGGTGGGGTCCCTGAGAGAGTTCCCTTCTCTTTGTGAAGGGCAGGGTACCCTGGAATGGTTTCACCGAGTTCACCCAGCCAGAGGAGTCTGCACCCTGGACAGTGCCACAAGTGCTGTGTCTTCAGATGAGCTCTCACTGGCCCTTGAAAATTTGGAGGAAAGGGTGTATGCCTCTTGCCAGGGTGTACCCATATCCACAGCAGGTCTCCAAGGTGAACAGTCTATGGTATGTTAGAACAATGTAGGTAAAGGAAGTTATCAAGCCATATCCATAAGTTCTGGATGAGGAGTGTCTCTAAAGGCTGGGTTCATTGGGCTCACCCATGAAGCATGGTTGTGTGTGTGCCATAGCTGGATGAGGTTTAGCCAACCTCATGGTGCTCCCCCAAGGGTGGCTGGGGGACAGTAGCAGAGGCTGTGGACATGCGCCGGGCCCTTAATGTGGATCACCCAGGCTGTGTTGGGTACTGATCCCAACTGGCATCTCACATCATCCTGCAGCTGACTTAGAATGGGTGCAAACCAGGGGAATCTATGTGTTTAATTATAACAAAGCATCACTAAGGCCTGAGGCAGGTGTTGACAGGATGTGATTTCTGCCTAATTGTCTGAATGTCAAAGTGAAGAAATTCAATGAAGTGCAGGTAAATGGCAGGAGTAACTATGACTCTGTTAAAATAGCCAATTAAGCCAAATGCTTCATCATTTAATTAGTGACACAAATGAATGGATGAACATGATTCTCACTGTCCCTAGTTACTATCTATTGAAGCCACAGCCAAGGGAATGGGCTTGGCCGAATCAGCAGGGAAGGCAGACCCTGTTCAACTTGACTGTATTCTAACACTGTGAAGTGACATGAGAGGTGTAGAATAAGTGGGAGGCCTCAACCACTGGGGAAATACCATTAATCTTATTGTTTTTTCACTTACCCAGTAAGGAAGGGGGTGAGTCCCACTGGGGTTCTCATTTTTGGCTCCAAACACCCAGGCATCAGGGCACGACCTGCTCTGGGGACAGTGTCAGGTGGGTTGTTTGACTGTAGAGGCACACTTGTCAAAGAGTAATGCAGGTGTCCTAAGGTGAGCTCAGTGAGGACAGAAACCTCTCATGGAGCAGAAGGGCAAAAACTCACTTGATCTTGATTTTTAGTATGAATACAAACTGTGAAAGTGGGGTCTCATGATACTACTGGCTTCTTGTGTCTTAAGCAGAAGGTGTCAGAAAAGTTACCACAGGGATAACTGGCTTGTGTGGCCAAGCATTCAGTGTGAAATCACTTTATGATCCTTCAGTGACAGCTTTTCTTATCATTGTGAAGCAGAATTCATCAAGCATAGGATTGCTCACCCACTAATGGGAAAAATGAGCTAGTTTAGATAGTTGTGAGACAGGTTAGTTTTACCCTAGTGATGATGTGTTGTAGCATTAGTAATCCTGCTCAGTATGAGAGGAACTGCACATTTAAAAATTTGGTCTATGTGCTTGGTCAAGGAGGCAATAGTGGGAAGCTTCCATCTGTGAGATTATGACTGAACACCTCTAAGTCAGAATTCCACCTAAATGTAACGATACCACAGGCCGTGGATTTCCAGTTGGCCAGGGATAGCCGGCCACAAGGTTGGCAAGGAGAGACATTCTTCACTGGGTCAGAGTGCAGATGGAAGGCGGCCATATGTTTCCAGCAGTGCACCACATGATCATAGGGAATTGGGTGCTAAATCATGCATAGACAGCCTGATTCTTGGTCAGGGTTTCATATGTAGCAGAGCAGCAAAAAGCTATGGTCTGTTGAAGGTCAGCCCTCAAGCCAAGCTCTGGTTGTGGGTGGAGGGGCTGGCTCTGCCTAATCACAGGGAGTGGGAACCATGCTCAGTTAACCTACCCTGTGCCTCCTGCACTGCCAGTCCAGATCACCAGCAGAACTTTAATTGACAGTGGTGGGAGAG
Source organism: Protopterus annectens (assembly GCF_019279795.1). NCBI lineage: Eukaryota > Metazoa > Chordata > Ceratodontiformes > Protopteridae > Protopterus > Protopterus annectens. The sequence continues at coordinate 465,595,906 of NC_056751.1, forward strand.
TCCAGTTGGTGCTGAGACCTCCTGTGCAGGCAGAAATCCCCCCGGTTATTCTCCATTAACTCTCTGGTACCTTTGTTCAGATAGCTGAAATGCATCTAATGCAGATGGGAATAAGGATTGAGGACCCAAGCTTAAGTATCATCCCCAGCTGGTGACCCCCCACAATTGTGGACAGAGCTGTGGCTCCCAGGACAGTGAGTCGGTGCTCCAGGAAGGGGCTGAGCCAATGCCTCAAGTTAGAGGAGGGCCTCAGAGTATCTTGGACCCATGTCAGGCCAGGGAGACTTGGCCATCTACTCAGATGAGATGAAGGCCATCCAGGGAAGCCAGTTCTGGGATCCCATGTCCCAAGGACCCCAGTAAAATGGAGATAGGGCTGTTGGAGCATCTCAGACCCAGAGACAGCCAATGGACTCTTCCATCTATACAAATGAGCCAAGGGCTGCCCTGGGAAACCATTTCTGAGATCCTGTCCCTCAGGCCCTCAGCAAAGTGGAGAGAGGATCATCAGAGTATCTCAGACCCAGGGACAACCAGGGGACTTGGGTTGACCTGTTCTTCAACCATGGGGGAGAAACCATTCTGTGAACTTCTTTATCTCAGATGCAAGGGGTTGCAAGTCAGGAGGTTTGACACAATGCATGTTCATTGGACTCTATTTCTGTGGAAGAGAGAGATGGAGGCACTCCGTGAGGGGTGAGGGATATGGGGATGTGAGGACCCACGGCCATTCCCCTGTGAGGTGCAAAGTTCTAGTTGCAGGACAGAGGGGAGAACCAATGTGATGGAAGTTCCAAATGAGAGCCTGTCTGATAACTTGTGGCTGAGCAGAGTTCCATGAGGCTGAAGAAGATCAGAGGGAAGGTCCCCTAAGATGTTCTGGGGGACAAATGATCTGACATGATTAGGCAGCCTGCAGGAGATGAAGAAGCATGAGTGACCCTGACAGGGGAACATAGCTGGAGAAGGAGTGCTGGACAGAAGTGGAGGCTTGGATTGGGTCCAGCCCCATGGAAGCCCAGAAGAGAGTGTGAGGCAGAAGGCAGCCAGGCTGGGAGAGCTGCAGCCCATGGTGAGGGGCATCTGGCCATGCTCCTGGACTCAAGGGTGTCTGATGCAGACAGGGCCACATGGCTAGGGGTGCTGGTCTCAAAAAATTACAAAGTCCCACACAAGGCCCTGAATCGTTAAGTCAGGGAGATTCAGAAGTCCGTATGAGAGTGGATCTGCCCCTTGGTGGCCGCGGAGAGTTTCACATGGCCAGGCAGGATAAGAGGGAAGGTACTTTGAGAGGCACTGAGGCATGAATAATCCAACATGATTAGGCAACCTGCAGGAGATGTAGAATCTGTGGGGGCACTGATCAGGGATAACAGCCAGGGAAGGAGGCTTCTTGCTCGGGTTAAAGGGAGCACAAGAGTGGTTGCCCAGATTGAAGTCCATAAAGGAGAGTGAGGCAAATGGCAGTGGGTCCATGAGAGCTCCTGCCTGGATAAGCAGAATGTGACTGAGCCCCTCTAGTGGATGGAAGTCCAGATAGGACCACCAAGCAGATGGCAGAAGGTCTTGCTTGAGTGAGGGGTGTCTGGCTGTGCCTCCTGAACCTGAGGTCAGGGGTATCCTGACATGGTCAGGAAGTAGACAGGGTTGAGATAGGGCTACCTGTATTGGGGTGCCAGACACAAAAAATTACAAAGCCCATGTGAGGCTGTGGATTGGTAATTCAGGGGATTCAGAATTCCATGTATGAGTGGATCTGCCCCTTGGAGGCAAGTTCCACAGGACCAGTCTCATCTTGTGGGTCTGCTTCCTTGAAGGAATAGAGGGCACTCACTGTCTGGCATTATTAGGAGCATCCATCAAAGACCAGTTCCCAGCCCCAGAGTGCATTCTCCCAGGTCTCTATACAGGGTTAAGGCACCTCCATCAGGCCTCATACTCTTCAACCCAGTTGGGAGAGGCCACTGCATCTGAGGATGGAGAGGTACAGCTGTTAGAGGGAATGTTGGAAGGCCACCATGGCATGGGTCTCTAGGTCACCATTCACATGTCAGGATTCTCTGCATATTTAGTGACGTGTGAACACCTTTCTGTTATTTTGCCAATGTCTCAGGTTAATAGTGTGAATATTTTAAAAGTGTTCCTGACTATTTCCTGGATTTGTCCCTGACTGATTTAGAGCTATAGTATAAGACCCATAAGTGTGAATCCTGCAACTATAAAAAAATAAATAAGTGTGAATTTCACAGAATGAGAGCGAATCACAAAGCACACTGTAATAATGTTATTAAATTGCTTTTGCAGGGGTGCTTCACCCTCCTCACTTCATATGTGGGACCATGCTTCTCACACCTCTAATACTTCATATTCTAAGTTCACTGTACTTCCATGTACAGGGAATATTACAAGTTATTATAGCCTTGGTCTTAATATATAAACTGCTGTTTTGCTCATTTAATCTTGTAATTCTGAGGATCATAACTGCAGTCTTTCCAATTTAAATAGGAGTCGGATTTCATCTCTCTTCCAAGGAAGTAGAAATTCCAAACAGAAAATGGACTATCCCAGAGTATGTTGTTTAGATAAAATAAAGTAAAACAAAAGAAAAAATATAATGAAATCTCTATAAGATAAAATAATAGAGGTAAAATTTCTTTACTAAATTCTTGTTATCTCAAAAACATTATTTTTTTATTTGATTTTATTTACCTGGAAAGTCTGACTAGGGAAAGTCCCTTTTCAGTGGAGGCCCAGGGAGAAAAAAATCCTTATTACATACATTTGAATGTGGTAACAGTAAATATATGCTACAGTATTCAAGATCATACAACTAATAGGTGATAATCATGTTTCTTTCACTGTATAGTATTTACAGCATGTTAAGCTCAGACACATCTGTAGAACATAATATAAATAGCATGTACAACTCAAGTCATACCAGTAGAGCATTTAGGTGTATTTTACCGAGTATTGCATATTGCCACTGCAATATCAGCAAACAGACAGCAGATAAGGCATGTGCATATTTTATCCAAGCAGCTAAATTCACTTGAAACCCAAAACAGGGAGATTATGTTAGCAAACGTGACTATTCAGTGACATTTTTTATTTGACTTAATGAGGTGGGGAATTAGTAATAGGGTTGGTACAAGGGCAGTACTGTTATACTGATGGGTATGATTTCAATGGAATTGTAAATTATAAATAAGATAAGGAATATAATAAGAAAATGTCTTGATAATGCTGTTATTACAACTGCATGGCCATTTGCTTGAGAGGTGCATCTTCAAAGATGTTGTAAGCTGTAGATAGATGCGATAGTTCTAGTAACTGATAGGATAGAGTTCCACAGTTTAGCACTGTATACAGAACATAGCCAGTCAACGTTCTGAATTTTTATTTTTGATTGAGTATTAGGTGTTGGTTTACTGAGATGAGTTTTCTGGAGAGGGTGGGTATACCAGTTTAATAACTTGCTGCTGCTGATAGGGCACCTGTCTGGGATATAGAGGATGATGTGGGCAGTCTTAATATGATAAAAAGCTACTCAATTAGACATCCAGATAGTTAACGGAGTAAAGTGCTGCAATGTGATATGTTCAGTTAATTTGGTTACTTGCAAACTTTGCAATTTTATTATAAGATTACTTCAGTTTAGCTAGTTGACGGGACTGTAACTTAATTAAAATTGGTGAAGAATATTCCTTTAGAAATACTTTCCCTTTACAAAACTCTTAGCTTAAGGTTAACCTTTTGAATTGCATGTTTGATACTCTGAACAAATCTTAAGTTATGGCCTGTTATTATTCCTAGTTGTTTTATACTTTTTACTTAGTTATGGTATTATTGATCGATAATATTGTTAAGATACAATCATTTTATTGCTGGTTTGGAGATGAAAGTACCACCAATTTAGTTTTATTTGGATTTAGGGATATTTTTACATTGTTCCAGACAGTTTTCAGTTTTTGCAAAAGAATGCTAGAGGTCATCTTGGAGTTGTTTGACTGAAGAGGCAGCACAAATTAGTGTTGAGACTTCTGCATGTTATATTAAATTTGCTGGGTGAGAGACAGTACGCATTTTATTTAGGACTATATTAGAGAGTAAAGATCCTAAAATTGAACTTTGTGGCATGCCTAATGTTTCTTGTTGTGAATCTGACAGATGATCAGCCCAGTGTACACAATGTGTTCTGTGGCTAAAGTAACTTTCAAACCAACTGAGTGCATTATTTCTGAGGCCTAGTTCCTTGAGTGTAAGTACTATTTGGGCATGTGAACCTTAAAAAATGCTTTGGAGAAGTCTAAAATAAGTATGTAACCATTACTCTTTGATTTTTTTTGTAGTAAATATACTTCACTAAAGTTAGTAATGATGTTTCTGTGCTATGGCCTAGCCTAAATCAATACTTTGTTCTGTTAGGTAGCTGATAAGGGAGCTGATGAACAGTTAGTTCAAGCAATTTGCCAGCTTTCTGCAAAGAAATTGCATAGGATTGTTTCTAGTGTCTGGCGACTATACCATTTTGGAGAAATTGATTTATAAGTATGGATACAGAGTATATAATGGCTTCTGCAGCTAGCAAGAGTGGTGTGTTCAAGTTTTTGAATATATATATATATATATATATATATATATATATATGTGTGTGTGTGTGTGTGTATATATATATATATATATATTTTTTTTTTTTTTTTTTTTTTAACATGGTGACAGTGGTTGTGGTAAGTGAGACGACAGAAGTGTCAGTGTCTGTCCCTTACTGATGAGTTGGGTGCATTGAATTTATTGAGAGAGTTAGCAACAATTATGTATTGAGTTAAATCTGCAAGCTAAGCTATACTTTATTTCATCTGTGAAAGGCAGGTTGTATAAGTTTACTGACTATTAATTGAAAGTGTTTTGGAGTTTTATAGCAATTTTCCTGCAGTCAAAAAAAGTAGTTCTCCTTAACATTTAGGCTGGTATTCTTAATTAGGTTTCGTAAGTGCTGTTACAGTCTATTTATTTACTTATCTATCTGTCTGCCTATCTAAATGTCACTTTTTCCATGTTTTATCTGTGTTATGGGTTAGCTATGTTATACCATGTGTAATCCATGTTGCAGGATTTGATTTGATTCTTTTCCTGCATTGAAGTTCTATGGAGTTTAACATGGAGAGGAAGATTCTGTTGAATCAAATTATTGCAACATCTAAAGCCAGAGTTTTAAGGATTCCCAGTTAAGAACAGACAAAGATTCTTTCTTTTTTAAACATCTTTATTAACTCACAATGAAAACAGTGACAAGGGTACACGTACATTATTAATATAACAGAAAAAATAGCAACATTTTTTCAAGCAATATACACTTTTTCTACTTTAACAGTTACCATTCACTCTTATATTACATAATTTGTTCAGTTCCTTCCACCTCTTAAACTTCACTCCTACTTCTGAACATTATTCTGCATGGATTTTTCTCAGAAATTCCATTTATATCTATATAATTTGCTATTTCCTTCTTCTAAGAATTCTACCTCCTATTCTTTTATTTCCTTTACGATATTCATTACTTTAATTACAGTTCATTTAAATTTTGATTTCCATTTCCTAGTAATTGCTTTTCTGGCAGCCGGTAACATTAAACTTATTATTTTAAATATGTGTCTGCTCATACATATTGTAAATTTAACAAGTCAGGGTGTTATACTGTAATATCTGAGGGTTTATTATTGTTCTGTTAGCTGTTGTTAGACTGTTTGTATGGCATCTTGAGGATAATTCTAGAATGATTTATTAAGTGAGATGTGGTAGCTGGTGAATAAACGAGAAAAAGAAAAGAAAAAAAACATGATTAGATGTAGTATTTTGTATAATAACATTTGGATTTAACTTGTGTTTATTTTTCTGTCCTAGTGGAGTAGATACTGTTTGCTTTCAATAATGCAATGAGGAGGGGTGATAGCAGTTGACAGGTAGGTTGATTACAAGTCAGCTTATTGTTTTTATATATCAAAAGTCAGTCAACTTCACTTATTTAAATAGTTATAAAGACATTTCATTGTTGTGTTCACAAAGTTTGGAGGGATGTAAAGTGAAACAAATTTAAGTAAAGTAAGTGTGTGCTTGGAGTGAAGTGGCAGTGTGTCTGAACATATGTTGCAGTGCTACTAAAGTCTCAAAAGTGGTGGTTTAGATTTTTTTTTCTACTTGGAGAATGTTGATATATGTACCATTGTTGAAATCATGTCTGTGTTGGGCTATGCAATAGCACAAGCATGAAAACACATGTGATTGGTGATGGTACTCTTGAAAATATACTAACCCCAATAAGAAAAAAAAAATAGTTCAAAACAACAACTGATCACCAAATAAAAACAGTTTCCTTTTGTGATTAGTTAACAAAAACCCTACCACTAACTTCAGACATGCTTTGTGTGAATAGTGGATAGTGGTAATAATATGGAAAGGGGTGTTATTAAGATAAGGTGTACATTTGGAGTTAAGGCCACAGGTAAGGTTATGACTGGCACACATTAATAAGGATGGACAGGGGTATTTCACCACATACACAATACTAAATGTACACCATTCCCAATCCCTTACACTAGCTGTAACCTGCAATCACTCACATATACACACCTACCCAAATGCTGAAATGTTTTATAGAATGTTATAGAATATGTGAATATTAGTCAACTGTGTTTATCAAACCAGTTTGCAATAAACAGTATGTATTCCAGATAGGTGTAGGAATGTCCTAAACAGTATACTGATAACCTTGGGCCTTTCTGCTGTCTATGTTGATACCATTTGCAATTAAATGTAATTGTCTCGCAGTTGGCACAGAGGCTTAAGGAGCTATTAATAAACTGTTTCCTGAGGTCCAGTAGTCTAGGGTTTAATTAACTCAGTCTCCATTGTCCAGTTGTATGACTTTCAGCAAGTCACTTAACCAGACAGCATTAGTCTGAAAAAGATCCAGGGAGACCAGTGTTCTACCCCAGTATAAAAAAATATAAAATAAAATAAATAAATAGTTGTCATATGATAATGCCATTGTTGCTCTAAGAGTAAAATCAAACTGAATCATAACTCATTCCTTAAACACTTTACATTCTGTACAAAATGTACCTTACAAACACAAAAATATATACTTAAGACTGGGATAATATCTTTTCAGACTGAAATATATCTGCCCAACATATTTTTAGTGAGAATACTAGTAGGATATTATTAACTTATGTGGTCATGAGCACATTCTTGTAAGGCAGAAATATATAGGTAAATTCATCAATAAGAATCTCTTATTGATGAATAAGAGGTTCTTAATGATGAAACATCCCAGTTATTAATCTATAAAAAAGAAAAATGAAGCACTATTTAGGTTTCAAAAAATACTATAGCCATAGTCTGGCTCTGTGTCACACATAGATGGAGCCCTTATTACAATCCAGGTAACTGGGGTCCAAGAAGTAGTCCCAGCACTGGAGGAGAGGAGTGAAGGGACATGGCCTGATCACCTCTTTGGGTGGATGGGGAGGGTTGCAGCCACTTGACAGCACACAGGGAAATGTGATTCCTCCAATGGAACCAGAGAAACACTTCTTTTGCTTGAGTAGAGGAGATGGTATTTCTTGCTAACAATGTCCCATGTGGAAGTGAAGGATGACAAGTGAGAACAGCCCATTGCATTGCCATATCTGGTTCTGCAAGATGGGCTTTTATAGAAACCATAGGTAAAGTAGAAAAGCCCTTGAACCTCCCCTAAAATCTGCTTAAATGATGACCCCTCCTAGATGACCCTCACTGTGGTGATGGAGAACAAATATGCTGATTGACCAGATGGAGGCTTATGGCTGATAAGCAGTAAAGACAAAGAGTGAAAAAAAATATTATAATTACAAAAACATGTCTCTATTAAATAAAGTATATAAACTACTGCTTAGCTATCATATCAAGTCTTCCAGCTTTAACTACAAATTTAGATTGATCTCAGTGACTGTGTACAATAACATGTTTTATTCCATTTATCTTTATTTGGGGCATTCTCATTCAGTGACAAAGAAAATGATGAAAGAGCAGCACTGAGGGATCCTGGGGTCCCAGACCTGAACAGATATGATCATGCAGTGGATCATGTGAAAATGTGCAAGATAGAACTCACAGTATTATTAGCTCATGAACTTTGTCTTCTGTTGTGAGCTATCAATCACAGCAGCAAACACCTAAAGTTTGCTACTTTGACAGATATGAAGGGGAGGTGTTTAGGGGGTAGGGAAGATGAGTTTAAGTACTACAACTCATGTATAACAAAAGAATGAAAATTGGCCACTTTAGAAAGAAAAAGAAAGAATAGTTGTTTAAAATCTTACCATAACCATACATGTCCTTCTCGTCTATGTTGCAGTATTCTTTACATGAGGGATCCTTCATCAAGGGTGACCCAACGTCTGGCCAGTATACAAGAGCTTTTAAGTAATGCTAGTACGTGAGACATTTCACAAATGGCTTTGGAGTATGTCGGCCATAAAAGCAACTTTCACACATACAATCCTCAGAAACGAATGCCCCAGGAGGAACACCAACATAAGGAAACAAGGTTATCAGACATCCAGAACAAATGCAGGCAACAAGGAAAAGGAGGGAAGGATAGAATATTGCAACATAGAAGAGAAGGACATCTATGGTTATTGTAAGATTTTACACAACTATTCTATGTCCTTTTATTATAGTGTTGCAGCATTCTTTACATGAGGGAGAGTACCAAAGCTTAGGAGGAAACCTGGGAGGAGGAAGGACCAGAAGAGCTCTCTAGAAAGCCATGAAGAATTGCTCTAGCAAAGCCAGCTCTAGATCTGGAGATGACATCCAATTTGTAATGCTTGCTAAATGTATGTACAGAAGTCCAAGTAGCTGCTTCTAAAATATTAGTATCCAAACCCTTAAAGAAAGCATCTGAAGAAGCCACAGCCCTAGTAGAATGAGCCTTAACATGAAAAGGGAAGCTATTAGGTTCATAGGTTCATAGGTTCATACTATTTAGTATGGGGAACTATACCCATTATTTTGTTGTGCCTCCTCTGTTGCATATCTGCGATCTCCCATCCATTGGTCAAGATTTTCTTGAACAAGGAATGGGGCATTGTACTCAATCATTGGTCTGATGAGTGATGAGTATAGGGAGACTATGACCTCCCTTGATCTAATGAGAAATCCCTTCATGATAAGGTGGGCAATGTAGAAGGTCTTCTCCTAACTTTTAGCTACATGGGTGTCGAATGACACTACACTCAACAAACCTGGGTCCCCAGGTGATAACTTCTTCTGTGCTCAGCTGATTGGCCTGCCATGGTAGTAGCTAGGGTAACCTTTGTTTTTTTCCGGACTATGTGGTACACCACTTGTGACAGGCTTTGAGTCTGACATGGCGCCAGCAAAACTCTGACTGTGTGGGTTCTGTCACAGCAGCCAGTTTGCAACCTCTTGTGATGTGTGGTTAACATTTTAGCTGATGATTTTTTTTTGATACCCCCCAGTGGTATTGTATCGTCGCCTTCGCCAGACGGAGTAGGGTAGTAGGTATGGACTGCCTTTCCCTCATCAATGTTTTTGGTGACTCAAAGTTTAAAAAAGTTTCAAGTGCATGATCTGCATCAGTAATCTTCACATCATTTTGAACTAGTTCTGAGCATATCTCTCTTGTGGGGATGGTAACTAGTTGTTCCATTCTTATGGAAAACATAACAAAAATAAATAGCCTCTGAAATCCAAGAGGAAATAGTCTGCTTGGAAATAGGCAAACCCAGAGCCCTGGGATGAAAAGAAACAAAAAGCTGATCAAACTTCCTGATAGCCATAGTTTTGTCCAAATAAAGTCTGAGTTGTCTATGCACATCCAAGGTGTGTAAAATCCTCTCACTAGGGGATTTTGGAGAAGGAAAAATGTGGGAAAATGAATAGATTGGTGACGAGACAACTCATTCAAAACCTTGGGCATAAAAGAAGGGTTAGTATGCAAAGACACCCTATCCTTATGGAAAATCAGAAAAGGTGGGGAAGCCATTAAAACTTGAAGCTGTGATACCCTTCTGGCAGAAGTCAAAGCTAGTAACAGAACAGTTTTCCAAGTACAGTGTTGCAAAGAAGCTGTAGCTGCAGGCTCAAATGGAGCCCCAATCATCTTCTCCAAAACAAAGTTCAAATCCCAAGGAGGAGGAGCAGTTTTCCTGGGAGGTCTAATGTGAAGGACACCTTGAGAAACAGTTTAACCTCAAACCTGGAAACCAAAGGGGGAAACAAAGGCAGACAGGTAGAAATGGCTGACAAATGGACTTTCACAGAGGAGTAATCCAAACTATCAATGAGCAACTCACACAAGTAGGAAAGAACCAATGGAACATCCACAGACAGTGGATCCAGGTTGTGTGACTAACACCAAATAGAAAACTCCTTCCATTTAGATAAGTAGGATTTCCTGGTATTGGGTTTTCTGGCTTTCTGCAGTACCATGAGCATGTCCTCACAAAAAGGTGTCTGAAAGGAATCAGAAGCTTATGACACACAGAGTCAGATGCAGAGATGACAGATGTGGATGAATAAGAGATCATTTGCCCTGTGTGAGATGGTCCACCCTGTATGGTAACGTATGATGATTGCCCTTGGCTAACTGCAGAAGAAGAGGAGACCAATGCTGTCTTGGCCAAAAGGGAGTCACCAGTAAGATTTTTGGTTTGTCCTGCTGAATGATGAACAGGACTTTCTGAATGAAAAGAAAGGGATGAAATACATAAAGAAACATCCCCCTCCATGAAATTGATAGGGTGTCCACCTTCCATACCAGAGGACCTGGGACTCCGTAACAAAAACAAAGAAGTTATGTGCTCAGAGGGGAGGCAACTAGATCTACTTCAGGAGTACCCCACCTGTGGACAATATCCAGAATCACATCCGTGTGAATCATCCATACATGGGATTGAGTCATGGACCTGCTCAGATTGTCTGCCACAGAATTCTGACTGGAGGAGATATAAACTGCCTGAAGAGCCAGCTGGTACTGAAGTGCCAGTTTCCAAGCCATGAAAGCTAACCTGCACAGGAGGTATGTCTTTGCCCCCCCCCCCCCCCCATTTGTTAACATACCAGAGAATTGTGCCATTCTCTGTAAACAGTTTTAGAGGTCCTGGATGGAAAAGAGGATGGAAAGCCTGAAATGTTAATATGAGGGCTCTCATCTCCTTGATGTTGATATGGTCCCACTTTTGAGAATGAGACCAAAGGCTCTGTACCTTCATGGAAGCAAAGCCACCACCCCCCAACCCCCCATCCTAGGTCAGAGACATCTGTAAATAACTCTTGAGTGGGAAGAAGAGGAGGATGCCAAGGATGGCTGGGTTCAGGGAAATCTGCTGAATCCACCAAAGGCATTTTTTTTTGAGACAAGGAAGTAGAGGAAACACAACCCCAGTGGATGTGCATGCTGCATCCAAACAAACCTCAGGTACCGCTGAAACTTCCTCATGTGAGTTTGGCCAGAGATAGCATGGGAATAGTGGATACCATGAATCCCAGGAGCCAGAGAAAACTACCTGAATGTAAGAGAAACAAGAGGGATAAGACTTTGTAATTAGGAAATGAGAGACTGAACTTTTGGAGGGACAAAGATGCCCGTATGATATCTGTCTGCAACCTGCATCACAAGAAGAGCTGGTCCTGTGAGAGGGGAAGAAAAGGCTTTTTGAAATTTATTATGAACCCAAACCTTTGCTGAAGAGAAATAGTGAACTCTAGATTCATTATTCAAAATTTGTACTTTGATTCTTATACTTGTATAATTTTGTACTGCGGAGCTTTTCTCCTCAGGCCATCACTGAAAAATGGCACAAGCTCATTCAGACTAACCCAGTCAACAAAAGTCAAATAAATAAATTTTGTTCTACGGTCTCTGGACAATGAACTAGGAAAAAAAAAGATAATCCAGGTCACAGTAAATCTGGATGCCCTGAAGTCTGTAGTAAGCAATAACCAGAGTGAGGCATTTTGTGTATACTCTTTGAGGCAGTGGAAAGACCAAAGGGCAAAGCTGAGATCAAATAATGCAAGGAAGCAATAGAGAAATGTACACATTTCCTGTAAAGGGGATGAATGGGAATGTGAAGATAAGCATCCTTCATGTCCAGAGAGGCCACGCAAACCTGAGGAAGAATAACAGGAAACAAGATTTGCAAGAACAGCATGCAGAAGGTGGGAACTTTCAGAAAATTATTGAGGTAATAAAGATCCAGAATTGGTCTCCATGAGCTGTCCTTCCTGGGTATGAGAAACATCCTGGAGTAAACTCTTTTCCTCTGAGGGATGGAGGGACTTCTTGAATTATTACCAGATGTAGCAACTCCTGAAGCACCTGTGGAAATAGATGTAGTAGGTCTTCAGGTGGTTGTGGAATGCCCATGAATGGAGGAAGAGTTTTGCAGAACATAAAGTACCTTTGTTTGATAATAGAAAGAACCCATGAGTCTTGAGTAATAGTTTCCCAAACTGGAAGAGACAGGAAAGGACATTGCAAAAGAGGAACATAACTGAGATGAGTGTGGTAGTCACAGACTACCTGATTGTCTAGAAAGGGCTGCTTCTGGGCAGGAACTGGCTGAGAGGGCATAGACTGAGGAGTTCTCCCACCTCCCTTTTTGTTTTTTAGAAGTGGGCAGGTGAATTTGATTTCTAACAAAGAAAGTCTTTGAGGGATAATTCCTCTGAAATTTGGGAACAGGCAAAACAAAGATATATTTAAGTCCTGTAGTTCCTAACCTTTCTCCTGCAAAGATTTAAACAAATCTACTGTTGCAGTCCCAAACAAAGCACTGCTGTCTAAAGGAGTATCCATTAATTTTGCTTTGACATCATCTGGAAGTGGTTGAAGCCTCAGCCATGAATACCTCCTAAGAACAGATCCAGATGTAGCTGCCCTGGAAAATGCTTCTGCTGCATCATAGCTGCATTTAATGGAGTGGCGAGCTATCTGAGAGGAAACTCCTAAAAGAGAAGTCAGCTGAGTTTTAACAGCAGAGTCTGAGAGGTGAGAAACTGCTTGAGAGGCTTGAGAAAGAAGAACCAAAGCATATTTGACCATATGGGTTTGGTAATTTATAGCACAGAAAGCTAAGGTGGCAGAAGCATAAACTTTTTTCCCTTTTCTTTCCGCCATAGTCCTGCTCTCCTTATCAGAATGGAGAAGCTTGATGGATGGCAATAGTCTGGACGTTTTGTCAGAAGCAATGAAAACCACCACATGATCTGTTGAAGGACATCTGTAAAGGAATGTACACTTGTCTGGCACCTTATAGGAGTGATCAGGCCTTTTAGTGTCAGGGGCCTGTGAGTCTGGGGCCTTAGGTGCTGAAGAAAATGCATCCAAAAAGGCTAGTAAGAGTGGAGGTACATTAGAAGAGGAAGGAGAATCCATTTGTTACAGATCATAATATCTTTTCTGCACATTAGAAACCTAAGAGCAGTCCCAGTTAAAGAATTCCCTCATGTTAGCTAAGGTTTTCCCAAATGAGATCCTTTCCACTGGAGAATCTGCACCATTAGACTCTTCCACGGGGGAAGCATATTCAAGGGGGATGGAATTTGAGTAGAGTAGGCCAAGGGTTTATTCTCAGAAGAACCCTCATCCTCAGACGATTCCAGTACCATAACTCTCTTGAGAGGGGAAGGCATTTAAAAAGAAACAGGATCAGTTGAAAGAGGCTTAAGATCTGTGAGTGCATTAAGCAAGCCTTGAGAAAAAGTTTACCAATTGCATTGTGGAGTCTTAGGTGCAGAAATATGCTTGGTTTTCTGCTTCTTTTTTAAGTGCATATCAGCCTGATGAAAACTGGAGGGACCCAACGTAGGCCTGCAAGCAATAATAATAGTTGGAATATCCTCCCTAACTAGTATCAGGGGGATGCCCCTAGGGCCTTCATGAAATAATGAGCCTTGGATCCCTCTGACACTGCGATGCAGACATCTGCATGGCCTCCGAGGCCATGCCTAAGGAGGATTCCTTGATGGTGGCTGATGCAGTACCCACAGAAGAACCCAAGCCAACCTCAGGATGGATGTCTGGGTCATCATCGAACTTGAGAGAAACATCAGAGGTAGGAGGCAAAATGGAAGATTTAGGCCCTGGCTTCTTGGCTTTCCTCTTCAACACAAGCTCAACAGAAGTCCCAGACCTACCCTCCATAATGTCCCTAGCCAAATGTTTCAATCACTGATTTTCTAAGTAAATCTTAAGGGAGGAAAGATGGCTACATAGGGTCTTATGGATAAAGGCCAGGCAAATACAGCAATATGTCTGTCATGCATAGGCCTCAAATAAAAGAGACACAGATCGTGATTATCCTTGTGTGGAATCTGTCTCCCACATTGGCATTTGCCTTTCCTGGATGACATGAAATCCTCACAACAGAAAGCAGTAGCAAGATAAAAAAAAAAAAAACACCAACAGGGCACTTATCTGAAAACTGGACCATCAGCAAATGACTCGGGATAACAGATCCGACGATTGAAGATGGTGTTCAGACTGCAGCAGAGAAGTTCTGAGGATTGTACATGCAGATGTCACTTTTATGGCCATTTGTGCAATGTCTCCTGTACTAGCAGTAAGTAACAGCTCTTGTGTACTGGCCAGACATCGGGGTGCCCTTGGCAGAAGATCCCTCATGTAAAGAAAAATGCAACATTAGGATAGAAGGACATGTAACAGGTACTGATAATACTGTTTTGTGTGATTATCCCTGTTTTCCTTTTATGTAGTTATTGAAAATCAAGAAATGGTAATTAAACCTGACTGACTAAAAGAAAGCAGGGTATATGTGAAAACACATGTAAAGTCAATGCATTGACAGGAGCTTAGGGGCTATGATGTAATATTTTAAAGTGAAACACAGCAATGTGGGACTCCTAGAGGTAGACTAAAAAATCAAGATGCCATTTTTTGGACAACATGCTGATATTATACATATTATGTGGTTTTGTAAATATGCCCACAACATCTGGTGCCCACTTAAAGTCCGCCTAGAGAAAATGGGATACCATAAATCCACACTCTCTTGGGAAATGGCCCTTTTACATATTACTGATACTCACTTGCCCAAAATTAAACTACATGCTCTGATTATTATCTGTCTCCTGATTAAATTCTATATAACTAAACATTGGCTGGATCGTACTAAACTTAGGTGGAAAGATTTTAAGGCAATAGCTATTCAGTACATAAGATCCCATAAATTGCTAATAATTAATCCTCACAAGCGGATCTACTTTCAGAAATTGTGGGACTTTATCTTTTTACTCTTATCAGATGACTAGTAATCTCTTTGCACTAATTACTCACTTTATCCCCCTAATACCCATAAATATGAAGTTATGAACAGTGTAGGTGAATCTATAGTATATCTAGTACTAGTATATCTAGTACTTTTTCTTCTTTTTATTTGGTCTCTTTATGGACATGATTTATCTGACTCTCGAAAGTTTGGCACACTGTATATTAGTTTAGTTGCATTTGTACCTCCTATATTTTCTCTGTGGGATTTTTACATTCAAATGTTGTATATTTTCTTGTATATCTTGCCTGATTTGAATATGAATAAATAAAACTGTGCTTAAAAAAAAAAAAAAAAGATGCCGGACCCCATGTGGGCACACTCTAGAATTACATTTAAAAATATAAAAAAAAAAATATATATATATAGATATATATATATATATATATATATATATATATATATATATATATATATATATAGAGTCCAAAAGTGGTGTTAAAATGTAGGAAACATCAAGACATGATGAAATAAGCATACTTTTTCAGTCTGTGGGTGCGGTCCTCTTTTAAGCAGCACTGAGTTTAATGCTCTACACTTTTTTTGTTGTATTTTGTTCTATGGACGGGATTTTCTAGTTCAATGTTCATTTAAATTTTTTTATGGTGTTATACACATCTAGGAACACTTAGATGATATACCCAATGTCTTACTATATATTCTAACTGTTAATTCTTGTGATACAAATGCATTTGATGCTGGTTTACTTTAATAAAGATTCTTACAAAAATAGCTATTCTTTATATAAAAAGTATGCAAAGAAAAATTGTAGCTATAACAATAAACAATGAAGCAATCACACATCCATAGCTCATATTAAATATACTTAAAAGAGAAATTTTGTGCAAAGCTTACAGCAAGTCAAGATGCTATAACTGTGCCACAAACTCTTTTTACATGGGATCAGGGAATATACCTGAGGATTTCCTATACAAAGTCAAGTAAAACATAACAAAACCTTTTCTAGTCATGTTTAGGAAAATGCTAGCTCAAAGTTGCATGCCTGATCTGTGGAAACAAGCTGTAGTAATTCAAAGTGGGGGGGGGGGGGTCATATCATAGCCAAACAATTTAAGATCCATCACCTTAACAAGAATTCTTAGTAAAATCATAAAAAGAGGCATAATGAAGCCTACTAAAAATAATACAAGGGGTATAGTTCTTATAAAACAGATGCAAATATTTATGGTCTTATTAAGAGTAGATCTTGCTTTTACATCTCATAGCATTTTTTAAGAGGTAAGAGAATATTTGACAAATGACTAATATTGTTTGCTCTTTATATTAATATCACTATGACATTCAAAACTATTCTTCATAAGGGAATAACTAGCACATAAAAATATAGTAATAATGCCAATCTCTCCATAGTTCAGTTGGTAAAACATAAATAATTGCTTAAACAGAAGGAAGTAAGAAGTTAGGATCAAATTTAATAATATCTCATGATAAGGTTACCTGCAAATTCCCACAAGACAATTTATTGGGGTTATTTCTTTCCAGTCTATTTTTGACAGATTTAAATGAGAGAAAAAAACTCTTGGTGGCTAAATATGTTCATGAATGCAAATTGCATAACACACTTTAGTAAAAGATTCATAGCTTCATCAAGGTGATCTTCAGAAACTGCATATTACAATACCAATAATCTCACATTTAATGTCAATATCTACACTAGTATAATACTTTGCAAATAGAGAGATGATAAATCAGCAAGCAAAGGAGAGTAGTATTGCTGGAACTGAATTCCCCCTCAAGTCTTGGTGAGTACCTTCATGAGATTGGACCCTGTTTTCACAAATCTCACCAAGATGACACTGACATATAGACTGTATTTTATATAGCCTATATCATGGACAGAAGTAGTTTAAAAGTAAAAATGATAGCTGAGTGCACAAGACCCAGCAAAAAAATGTGCCCAATCCTGGTAGGCGCACTGGTGCCAGGACTGGAAATAATCACAGTGTAGAATCATCAAGACA
This sequence comes from Protopterus annectens, assembly GCF_019279795.1. Lineage (NCBI taxonomy): Eukaryota > Metazoa > Chordata > Ceratodontiformes > Protopteridae > Protopterus > Protopterus annectens. The sequence goes on from NC_056751.1 coordinate 465,613,247, forward strand.
TGGAAACATTCCTACAATGGGGCTAGGCCAGGCTCAGGGGAGGATGGCCCACCCTGTTGTAGAAGGAAGTAGTTGCCCACAAAATCACAAAAACTGATAGGCCAAAAAAGAGCTATAATGACAATAGATTGGACTATTGAGGATAAGAAAGAAATTATGCATTGTTACTATTATGCAAGAAGTCCAGACTTTCCAGATAGATGTACAAAAATATTAAGACAGAAATTAGAGTAAAGAAAAATACTTCCACAAGAAAAAACTGTCAGAACCTTCAAATCAAAATTTGTATTCATTAATGCAACAGATTTAAGAAAATCATTATATAAACCAAGAAAATTTGGGCCATTTGGAAAAAGAAGAAACAGAAGAAGTGTGAAAATATAAAGAACAAAATACAGACATTTTTGAAATATATAAAAAAGAAATATGGACATGGGAAAGAAAGAAAGAGATAGCTGATATAGTACAATATTTATACAAAGGAGAAAGCCAAATTAATCAATACAAAAAAATGCAGCCCCACAAATATTTGAAGAAAAATACCAGGCAAAGGCATCCGCATATCGAAAATATCACAATACTAAAAATAAGATCATAAAGAGGGAATGTAGAACAGAAGATTGGTAAAGTAGAAGTTGAAAAAATAGAAGCTGGCATAGAATACCTCTGAAGTGAAGGATTTAGTGCAGAAAGTCTAAAACAGGTTATATCACAGCATGATAGGACAACAAGTCCTCCAAGTAGGAAGAAACAGGAGGAGCAGGGATCAGTTGAAGAAGAAATCTGGACATGGAAAAAAAATTAGATTTTATATGCTGCAATATTTATGTAAAGGAGAAAGCAAAACTAATCAACACAAAAATAGCAGCACTGAAGATATTCGAAGAGCATTACAGGCAAAACCGTCTGGATATGGAAAGTTTTACAATACAAAAAATAAGAAAACAAAGAGGAAAATTAGAAAAGAGGATTAGTAATGGAGAATTTAAAGCAATAGAAACTGAGATTATGGATTGTCTGCAAAGTGAAGGATTTAGTCTAGAAAATCTAACTATGATAACACCACAGCAGGGTAGAACAATGGATCACCAAATTAAGCAGAAATCAGTGGAGCGGGAAACATCGAATCAGTTTCCACATGAAGATAAGTTGGAGCCTTACACAGAAAACCAGTGTGAAAGTTCAGTTGGAGTTGCACAGCAAGGGAATGAACAGGAAACTGTGGCAACTCTGACATAGCCAATGTTGTGGTGTGATAGGCCAGTGACTTCCCATATGAAAGATCAATGGATGACACAAAATGAAACTGAAGAGAATGTGGTACAGAAAGATGTTCTGGAACTTTATGTAGAATGTCAGCCGGAAATGGAAAACAAAGAATATGCCCTCAGTTTAGAAGAAAATGATCTAAGGCAAGAGTTGCTTGATTTAATAGAGATGGGCAGACATATTAAGATAAATTAAAGAAATAGACTACAGAAAGTCAATAAAACCCCAAAAGTTAGAAGTTTGATAAGACAAAAGAACACAGTAATTAAGACTGCTTACAGAAATTCATGCAATATAACAGAAGTAAATGATATATTACTGTACAGCTAAATTAATAACAGATAAATTCTTACCACAAAAACACAAGGCAGTAAGGGAAAGGAATGGGAGAATTCAAATGCCATTATGGATATATCGAATAGAGAAAACTATGAAGCAATTCAGACAAGAAGTGTCACTGTTAGAAGACTATAGAAGAGGGAACAAATCAACAAATATACTCAGAAAGATAGACGTGATAAAAGCAATGCACAGTATCATAACAGATCATGATCTATCATGCACTATCACAAATACTAAACTAAAATATCAGCACAGGCAGAAAAACAGAAGATATGTACATAAATATAAAGGAAAAGTACAAAATAAGCAATTTATTGATCACCCAAAAAGTTTTAAAGAGAACTGGGAAACAAAGCAAAAGGAATTGAAACACCACCAATAAAAGAATAGATACATTTTGGAGAAATGTCTATGAAGATCCTTTGGAACATAACAAAGATGCTGAATGGATAGAAGAAGTAAAAGAAAGAATAAGAAGTTTAAATGTACAGGATATGAAATGGGATGAAGTAATGGCCAGAGAGAATGAAACAAAGTTAAGAAAAGCTCCTAATTGGAAAACCCCAGGCCCAGATGGAGTACCTAACTTCTGGCTAAAAGTATTAACATCTTTGCATGAAGATTTAGCCACGAGTAAGAGCTATTTATATGCACACCCCAAACAGACACCAACCTGGTTAACAACAGGAAAAACAATACTCCTACTTAAGAGTGAACCTGCAAGCTATTCTAAAAACTATAGACCAGTAACTTGCCTTCCAATGTACAAGCTATACATTGGAATTGATGCCAACAGAATTTATAGTAATTTAGAAGAAAATTCAATCATGGCAATAGAAAAAAAGGGTAACAAAAGAAAGTCATATGAAACAAAGGACAATTTGCTGTTAAATAAAGTCATAATGGAGAACTGTAAAAAGGGGAAGAATCTAAGTATGGCATGGATAAACTACAAAAAAGCATTTGATAGTATCCCACTTTCATGGATAAAAGAGTGCTTAAAAATGCATAAGATAAACCCTACACTGATTGATTACATTACATCAACCATGAAACAGTGGCAAACCACTCTGCAGTTAAGTCATGATAAAGGACAAATTATTATTCCATGGATAAAAATTCAAAGGGGGATATTCCAGGCTATCCCTTTGTTGCTGCTGCTGTTTGTCTTGCCCTTAACCCATTAAGCTGTCTACTTAACAGATTAGGTCATGGTTATAATTTGGCTCCCAGAAAACAACAAAGTCTAAAGACTTCTCATCTTCTTTTTGTGGACAATTTAACACTGTATAGTTCATCAGATGAGGAACTGAAAACACAGCTGCAAGTGATCAGAACTTTTTCAGAAGATATAAGAATGTAATTTGGTCTTGATAAATGTGCAAAAGTAACCTTCAAAGCAGGAAAGCTGCACCACCAAGAAAACATCAGCCTGGGACAAGAATGTGATATAAGAGAACTTCAGTAAGAGGGAGTTTATAAATATTTGGGAATTGATGAAGGATCAACAATAAAACATGAACAAATGCAAATAAAACTTAGTAAAGAATATTTTAAAATGCTAAAAGTAATACTGAAAACAGCACTGACACCTAGGAACAAAAGTCCAAGCTATAAAACAATTTGCTCTTTCTGTCCTAATGTACAGTTTTGGAGTGATTGACTGTTCCCAAAAGGTGTGGATCAGTTGGACAGGAAAACAAGAAGGATAATTCATGCTTATTCAAATGATTTATAAAAATCAGTGTATACCAAGACTATATATTCCCCATTCTGAAGGAGGTATGGGCTTCCTTGAAATTGATTACATGTATAGATCTGCAATCATAGGACTGCATACATATCTGCTGACCTCACAAGGCCCAAATGTAGTCAAAGTTTTAAAACATGAGGATAATAAGTCTAAGTTGACTTCCCTGCTTAGTTTAGCAGAAGCATATCAGTGTCAAGCAGGAATGGAAATCAAACCAGAAGTAGATAAAAATCAGGCAGTAACTGAATGTGCCAAAAAACAAAAGAAAGAATATAAGGTGAAGGATCAGATGAGAAGGCAAGAATTAAGGAAAATGCATAAATATAGTTGCAAATATAGAAAACTCTTGGAACAACCTCATGTTGATCAGGATCAAAAGCAGGAAGAGGTGAATTTAAAACAAAAGACAAAAGGTTAATGTTGGCAAACCAAGATAGCGGGCTGTATACACATTGGTTTACAAAGTCCATTGAACATGTGGAAGAAACAGACAAATTTAGGTTTTGTAAAATAGAATTGGAAACAGTTGCACATGTTGTCACTGGTTGTGATATACTAATGGCAGAAGGATTGTATATAAAAGGCATAATAATGTGGCAAGACTGTTGCATTGGTGATTGGGGAAATATTTTAATATTGAAGCACACTGGAAACATGCAGCACAGAACATTATAGAAAATTATGAGGTTTATATCACATGGGATCACCCATTACCAAAAGTTCAAAAATAGATGCAAGAAAACCAGATATAGTAGTGCATGAAAACAAGGCAAAAGTAGCACTGATCATTGAAATTGCCTCACCCAGTGGCTACAGTGTCTTACATACAGAGAGACACAAAGTCATAAAATACCAGGATTTGCAGGCAGAAATAAGGGCAATGTGGAAGAAGTATACCCAGACAGTTCTGATAGTACTAGGAGCAATGGTTCTTATAAAAAAGAATATACAGCCATACTTATATATGTTACCAATACATATAACTCTGTATGAATTGCAGAAGGAGTCATTACTGGGCACCTAGCGGGTGCTGAGAAGAGCACTTCTAGCTAACATCAAAGACTGAAATAATACTAATTTCATGAACTTTAATCATACCTTTACTTAGGAATGAGGTCCATTCCCATCATGGTATTAGAAACCCAAAAGACTTTGAGAAATTAAAAATGAGAGAAAGTACAACACTTAGCAAAAAGGACATAAATTACGATTGCAGAATTAACTGTCAAATCATAAAAGTGCACGATAATTAAAGATCAGTGGACAAGAGATGACAACTATTTAAGCTTTCCTTATTTACATAAATTATGACTATATTATATTGCCAAATCACAAAATGAATGGCACTGTCATTAAAGATCTAGGGGAAATTTTATTTTGCTATCATTGAAATAGTAGTACCTGATGAGAAAGGAGGACATTGGAAGACCCATATAAAGTACAGAGAATTGATGTGGAACTGTAACTTAATGCTTCTATACCTCTAGATTGAATGAACGCATAACAATTAATTCTGTTTTAAAGTAGTGGGCAGAAAAACTTTAAGCAGATTTATAGAATAATAATCCCTGGGATTCATTACACCTACACTAAGTGTACACTTTTCTGAGTGAACAGACAACAAAAGCATAACTCATACCTTCTGCTTCCTCATTTTAGTTTTCCTACTAATTGTCTTGCAGCTTTAAATACTGAGGGGATTCATAAAGGTTACCACAAAGTACAGACATTTACTCTTAGTATAATCTTTCTGAGTGACTAGAAAGCACAAAAAAACGTGGTAGGGATGTTCTTGAATACAGCTTGTTTACACTTAGTATAGGTGTTATTGAATCTGGCCCACTGTTTTTTTTTTTTTTGGCATACATTTTACGTTTGTGAAAAGTTTCAACATGTGATTTTATTAACTTTTTAAAATAATGGCACTCAGTTTTTATGCATTATGTTTTGAATGTTTCTTAGATCATTAGTTAATTATATGGTATTTCATTTTTGTGAATGTATAGAATTGTGACAGTTTCACTTTAATAAGCTCTAATTTGTTTTAAGATCATGTGATTTACTCCTGGTGTTTAAGGAAGTGGCTATGACTCGCTCATTTGGATCTGATGTCGATCTAATCAAGTAGAGGATCTAAGCACTTAACCTAATTTTTAATTAAAATAGAACTTTTTTTACTCCTAACTGGGATATTGCATTGGTTCCCTACCTACACCAAATACTACGTGTCGTCCATTTTTCGTTGTCATCTTTTTGAAAAGGTAAGAGAAATATTTGACAAATGACTGATATTCCATGCTCTTTATATTATCACAATGACATTCAATATTATTCTTCATAAGGGAATAATTAGCAGATAAAATCATAATAATAATGCCAGTCTCTACATAGTCCAGTTGGTAAAATATTGCTTAAAAAGAAGCAAGCAAGAAGTCAGGATGGAATTTACAATATGTCCTGATAGGGGTTACCTGCAACTTCCCACAGGACACTTCATTGGGGCTACTTCTTCCCGGTATATTTTTCACAGATATAAATGAGAGAAACAAACTCTGGATAGCTAAATATGCTTAGGAATACAAACCGAGTAACCTGCATAGTGCAGTACCAGTTAATGTCAATATCTACATTAGCATAAGACTTAGCAAAAAGGACATGAATTATGATGACAGAATGCACAATATGGACAAGAAATGGCAACTATATAAGCTTTTTTTATTTACATAAATTATGACTCAGATTATATTGTCAAATCACAAAATAAATGGCATTCTCATTAAAGATATAGGGGAAATTTTGTTTTGGTGTCACTGAAATAATGGTACATGATGAGAAAGGAGGACACCTGGAAACCCACATAGAATACAGAGAATTGATGTGGCAATTGAAACTGAATGTTTCTATACCTCCAGGACTGAATGAACACATATAAATTAATTCTGATTTAAAGTTGAGGGCAGCATATCTTTAAGATGATTTATTGAATAATAATTTTTTGGTATATCTTTTTTTTTTTTTTTTGGCATATGGGTGGCCACAGTGATGCAGCAGATAGCATTGCTGCCACCAAGCAAAAGGTTCTCCAGTTTGATTCTCTGCTGGGGTGTCTTCTGTGCAAAGTCTACATGTCCTCTCTGCAGTTACATGGGTTTCCTTCAGGTGCTCCAGTTTCCTCTCACATTCTGAAGGCATGCAGTAGGTCGACTGGACACTAAACTGGCTGTAGATGAGAGTGTGTGTGCAAGTGAGTGGTAAGAATGAACTACTGTGGCAGGGCTAGCCACCTGGCAGTGTAAACCTTGGCTCAAGATGATTCTCACTGCTGAAATGTCTCACTGCTGAAATGACACCCTGACTCCATGAGCAAATAGGAAAAGGGGTTGAAGACTGATGGATGAATTTTGTGGCATATGTTTTATTTTTGTGATATATTTCAACACGTAATTTGTATTGACTTTTTTTTAAAACATTGACACTCGGTTTTTTATGCATTATTTCTGAATATTTCTTAGTTCATTAGTTAATTTTATAGTATTTCACTTTTGTGAAGATATAGAATTGTGACAGGTTCTCTTTAAGGAGCTCAGTTTGTTTTAAGGTCATGTGATTTACTCTTGATATTTAAGGAAGTAGCTTTGACTTGTTCATTTTGATTCTGATGAAGTCTTAATCAAGTAGAGGGTGAAAGTGCTTAACCTATGTTTGATTTTTTTGATTAAAAAAACATTTTTACCCCTAAATGGAAAGTTATGTTAGTTCCCTACCTACACCAAACACTACATGTGCCTGGTGTTTTTGGAAACAGTAGACAACAATTTAAGCTTTGATCAGTGTGAGAAAAGCATATTCTGTAGCCCATCTAATTCTAAATGGTATGTCTAGTCATCTAATGGAGATCACTGTATTACTTTATACCTCAGTGATCACACCCATTATTGAATATTGGAGACAACACTGCATTCTGCAGCCTTTGAACAAGCTACCAGAAATAACATGAAAGGGTAAAATGAATCTTTACTACAAAAATCATAGATTTGCAAAACCTGAGCTGTTAAGCACTTGTCATTGCACTTTATTTCTTATAAGCTGGTTAAGGATGGTCTCTGCTTGTTCTGCAAATCAATATCTGATATAGTTATAAATGAATGTCAATGACTGGAATCCATGCTGCAAGGGCTGATGCAGGAAATTCACTACAATGAAACACCAGCAATGGAAACATAAATGGGAGAAGTCCATTTTATAATGGGACAGCACATCTAGGGAATCTTAGTTGAGCTTCTTTGATCGAAGATCCAAGTGACTGACTGCACCTGCTTGTCAAGTCCATTTAAATTGAACAGTGTCACACAGAAAGCAGGAGCTGTTCACTAAATAGTGATTGAAGTTGTCTGTATAGAGGATGAGCTGTTCTCCTTTGTTCATAATACTGCATTCTTATAGTACATAAAAGTATCAAGGTTGTGGGAGACAGATCTCTACCCTGCAAATTCTTGTTTTTGTCTCAGTAATTTTGAGTATCTAATACGTCATGGTATGGCATCTTGATTTATTTGCTTTGCGACAGGCTGCTTCTTTTGATAGACTAAACTGGCTGAGTTAGTCCATGATGAGTTTAGATGTAAACAGTGAAGCTTTACATATTCTGAAAGCAGACTTGGAGGGATACAATTGTTATTACGGATGCTGATGATTGTTCATTGAAAATGTTAGAGATCTCATGTGGCACACTCAGGAATGTACAAGGCACCAGATGTAATTATTACAGGGGATCTCCTACCCTGGGATTTTAGTTAATTAAAAATGCTTTTAAATCAGACTTTGACAGTATAATATGCAAGGTCATACTTGCTGCCTAAAAGTACCTTGAGGGTGGGGGATACAGAGCTCCACATTGCAAAGTTCTGATGTACAAAACTCAAGCAGCCTCCTCTATCTAAGCCCCCCCCCCCCAACTGTTTATTTTGTGCTGCTTTGAACCTGGAGAACAATAGGTACGCATTGGAGATATACATCAACGTGCCTAATAGTGCACTCGACATGAATGATGCCAAAGGAAAAGTGTGTAATCAGTCAGAAAAGTATGACTTTGATTTTAGGGGGTAAATAATATCCACTTTTTCTGGGAATAGCAGCAGGTGGTTATACAGGAAATGGCATTTAACTGATAGACACTGGATAAGAAAGATTTTGCTGATTTAAAAGAACATAGTTGTCTGTAAATAGAAAACTGTCTGGCCTGGATTGTTTACAGTGAGCATGAAGAAGACAATAAACTAAAATTGGGTCATCAAAAAGCCCTGTGGGATTCTGTGTATTAAGGGGGTAGCCGAGAAGGATGTGCTACAAATGGGAACTTTGCAAGACCTATGAGAAATGCACCTTTCAATACATTTGAAGGTGACAAAGCTAGCATGCTACAAGTTTCATTTGTTAAGTTCACTGAGATGGAAAAGCTGAAGTACAGAGCTGAATAGATATATATGAGTCTACTTTGGAAGCTCGAAGTTTCAAAACTTCGAACTTCATATGGTTGAGACCATAAGATCGAATTTTAAAATTTGGAACAGTTTAAATGGCGATCGCCATACATCACAGAATAAGAAATTTACCAATCAATTCACTGTAGTGGAATCTTGAACTTGGTATATTTAACTAGTGGGGGGTATTTTTTTGTTGAAGTTTCAACCCTATGAAGCTGGAAGGTTTGAAACTTTGAGCTTCCAAAGTAGATCCATGAATATATATATATATATATATATATATATATATATATATATATATATATATATATATATATAGATATATATATATATATATATATATATATATATATATATATATATATATATATATATATATATATATATATATATATATGTGTATGTATTAATTCTACAAATGTTTTATCAGTAAACATGCCATGAATGACCATATCATACATAGTGTTAGAAACATTAGCAGACTATGAAAATGTGATTCCTGATGTAACACTATGCTACTCATCATAAGGCAGGCATAGCTTTTAAGTAGGGTCTTTAACTGTACTCCTTGGGAACATAATGAGGGATTGTAACTAAGTGGTAGGTATCAATATAAGACTGCATGTCACCTCTGCCTGATAAGATGACTTATTTTTGATCATGGTTGAATGAGAAAAATCAAGACACCATGGACAGGTCATTGACTTGTATGATGGATGCACTCATGTAATGACTGCATGTTATGATGAATGTCTTATAATTAGAGGGAAGACTGGCAAAATTGTTACAATTAAATGGGGAGGCGGGGTTTAAAGTCTAAATAATGGAGGAGGGAAACTTGTGTGCCACACTGAGATGGCTTCATAATTCTCCATGTGCAGTCCCTGGAAATGTAAACAGGCAGATTGCAAGAAAAGTGTCTGTTAAGGCAGATGAAAGCAGAACATGCTGACAGCAACTAGAAGAGAAGATGTCATATTGATGGAAGTTTTGCATATACTGAACAGACTCAATGCTAGCACTGCCAGCTTCAGGAAAACTTGTGGTAAGTTCCATTGTGGGAGTATTAAAAATGAGATCAGAACTACACCAGTTGAAAGCCAGTTATACAACATCTAGCCAGCTAGTTAGGGAAATCAAAGAGGAGGTGCATGAAACTGAAAGCTCTCTGGTAGGTAACCATCTGATATTCTGATACATTAGCAGTAGTTCTGGAATAACAAGATTGAAAAGGTGAAAATGTGGACTGGAATATATCAAGTACAAGATTACTGTTTCTTTGAGTAATACCTTTTCTTTGATGTATAGCAATCTTCAGTGTAGCATATGTAAGTCTGGAAGAGGGGGTTTGCCCATCATATTGGGGTGCAGGAGTAGCCTCCTGCCCAAAAATCAACTTTAAGTGAGAACAGCAATGTTTGACATTTGCTTGGCTCACAATTATGATTATCAGAATTACAATAATGTGTGCCTTGGTAAAAAAAAAAAAAATCAAGATAGGTTTATAGATTAGTACTTAGCTAATTGCCCCTGTGGGCCATGTTAAGCCTAGCCAAATACCCCATGTGAGAATCAAACATTGCACTTTGTGTATAAAAGGTAAACACCTTAATCATTATGCAAACCTCTCACCCCATAAATATTTGCACTCCATGGGATTGTACTGCTGACTGTACAATACACAGGCTCTTCTGAATAGACACACACACACACGTGCATACACGCGCACACATGCGCACACACGCACACACACATCCACACATCCACACACACACACACGAGCACACACACGCGCACACAACACACACACACATGCACACACGCGCACACACACACACACACACACACACACACACACACACACACACACACACACACACACACACACACACACACACACACACACACACACACACACACACACACACACACACACACCAGTTGACCACAGTGAGATTAGCGCCCCTACCTAACTAAGTATGCCAACTTCAGAACTCAGTATTTAATGCAAGCAGGGTGGAGCTTTTAGGACTGTGGACATGCAGAAAACATGGAAAAGGAGGATTAGAGCTTTACTAGCAACCTGAGACAGAGTTGAGATGTCTGCCATGAAGGCCAGAGGATGTAGAAATGGCAGCCATAGATCCAGCTCATATGGAGTGAGAAAGTGAGAGAGGATTCCCTGCAGAGTTAGTACAGGCCCTTATTTAAAATTTGTGATTTCATTGGAGAAAAATGTGACTTAGTATGCAAAAGACAGTAAAGGCAGGGCATAACAGCATGTGGCTAGAAGATATGACTATTGGAGAATTACTCTGTGCTTTTTCATATGAGTTAGCAGGCTTACTGAAAGGTTATATGAATGCTTTGGGAGAACCAAATAACAGAACCAGATGGAAATTTGAAAACTATGAACAAAGAAAAAAACACTGTAAGCTTATGAACGCCTCCTTAATAGTAGTGTGTTTCTTTGTTATTTTATGTGCTTTTCTCTTTCTTTCTTTCTTTCTTTCTTTCTTTCTTAATTTCTTTCTTTCATAATGTTACAGCAAGCCAAGGCTAGTGTATGCTTCTCTACCCAAATGAGTTTGTGACAGCTTGGAAGAAATGCCAGTGGAGGGTAAAACCTCCATGGGTTAAAACAAAGAAAGTGAAAGTGGGCTGCGGCATGATAGATGTTTCTGGTAATAGAAGAAAAGCTGAAAAAGAATTAAAGTGGTAGCTGGATGAATAAGTAGAACTGGAAGGGGTCTTTGGAAGAAGAAGCAGGCTGCACTGAAGCTGTACAGTGGTAACGGGGGTAACAAGACTAGAAACAGCCCATACCTCTCACCTGTTTCTGATTTTGAAGAATACCCCTGATTTTGATGCATATTTTGTCTTGTCCCTTTTAACATTTTTGATTTTCTGATAAATCATTGAGGATTAGAGTCAATCAATAATATCAGGCATTAGAGTTTTACCACTTTATTTTTCATAAAATGTATGTTGATGCAAAACTTGTTCTATTTATTTTTCAAGTGGATTACATTGATATTATTATTGGCTTTGCCCAGAATTCTTGAGTAAAGAAGCTGAGAGGTGGGAAGCAGCCACCATGAACAAGGCTTTAGAACAGACACGTGTAGTGTGTCCAGGGTAAAGAAGCTAAGAATCAGATATGAATGGGTATAAGTGAGGAGATGTAGACAAGAAGAATTGGATGACTGATGAAGCTGGAAGGAAGAGACAGAAAACTAAAACTGCTTGGTGCAAAGGAACATGGAGAAGCAGGGGAGAGAAGAGTCAAAATATAAGAATGTAGAAGGAAAGGGACAGTCTAGTGCCAAATGCACATCACCCTGAGAGATTTTTGTCTGTATATGAAGGCTCATTAGAAATATTGGTGGAAATAGATACAGCAAGAAAGAGAAGAGGTATAGGTGAACAGCTCAGAAGAATGTAAAATATGTTATCAATGTAATAAGAGAAACACTGGCTTGAAAGAGATAAATGATTTTAGAGGAACTTGTATGGACTGTGAAATATATGCCCCATTATATCTTTGTTTATTTTATATAGACAAAGAAATAAAAAACTAACCACCAAGGGATAAATGCTCCAAAGCCAGTCACACACAGTAATAAAATAGTAGTAGACAAAGAAATAAAAAACTAACCACCAGCTGTCCTGCATTCTATGTAGGTAAAACTGATAGGAGGCTTAGAGATCGGATAACAGAACATCTATACCAAATACGTATCCGATCTAGTACCAATGCCTTATCCAAACATGTCCTTGAGACTGGTATTGGGCATACATTTCAATTCATGGTTTTTCAAGTGGATCATCCTAGCACTAGGGGAGGAGATATCAGAAATTACATGGAAAGACTAGAAATCAAATGGATTATTAAATTCAAAGCACTTTAGTCCAGGCTTGAATGATAAAATTCCATTAAAGCCTGTCTTGAAGAACAGGAAATTAGTAGTTAAATAGATTCAGTATATATAACTTTTATATACTTTTTATATATTTTTTACACATATGTTTTTTATATAATTATGTGCATATATGTTCTATTTGAATTTTATGTGGATGCTGTCTTAAAGCTTGACCGAATATAGAAGGCAATGTTTTTGTATCTAATATGTCTTAGTATATGCCTGTTTTATCTGGCTTATAACTTTAAGTTTGGTAGTGATGTCATTGAGATTAATTATTCAATTAACTGTTTTATATATAAGACAGCTAATGGTTTTATTATTTGTTTGCTAATGGTTTGAGAAAGCTTTTTGGTGAAAGCACTTACCTAACTTTTTATATGTACTTGAATTAAAGATATCCTGTTTTATCTGGAACAAGTTATTTTTATCACTGGAATGCTACTCAACTGATGCTGGAGACTTCATTTTATGGTGAAGACTCTGCTTTGTGTTGGGTTGCTCCTAAGCGTATTCATTTATCTACGGATGGCTTGAACTAAATAACCAGCTAGAATTTCAACAACTCTCCATTACCCATAAAATTGTGTACCAGCCTAGTAATACTCCTATTCTCAGTAGCCTCATCCCCCCTACACAAACCTTACTAACCTTCGCTCAGCAAATAAACTACTGGTTACCACCCAGAAATCCCACAACAAGGCTGGTGATTCTCTTTTCTCTAATACAGTGGGGAAGATTTGGAACAAGCTTCCCACAAAACTTACATCTCTCTCATCATTACCACTCTTTAAAAAGCAACTAAAGATTCAACTAAAAACACAATGGCTTTGTCCTTGTACTAACCCTGACTAACCCCCCCCTCCCAATATAACATTATTCTATAACTCTCTTCCAATAACCCTCTTTGCAGTATTAGCAAATTCATCCCATACCCCCATTCTAAGTATCTTATTCCCAAGCTGCTTGCACTGAATATGCTCCTAACCTTGCCTTCTTCAGTGAGCTCTTATCTTTCCACCTTGTATATAAACCAGGGGCGGCCCATGCTATCGGACTGCAGCCCTCGCAGACTTCGCACATGCGCACTGCTGCTGAGACAGTCTAGCGCATGGAGCATGCACACAGCAGTCCTGATTGAGAATCATGGACAGGAGCGCTCCCACAAGTCTATGCAGTTTTAAACTGCATAGACTGGCTGGGGTAAACGCGGAGTTTGCTGCAGGGCAGGGTCAGATTTGCACGGGATTTCTGCTGCAGTCTCATCGGGATTTACTTACTGGTTTTGTGGACAGGGATTTGGATTTACTACAGGAGTGTGTGTGTGTGTGTGTGTGTGTGTGTGTGTGTGTGGGTGTGTAAATGCCCCAGGTGGGATGTACTGGTGATTAGTCTCATGGTGGTGTGATAGGGAATACCTCAGGCTTGAACCCTGTACCTTGTATGCAGGTGTTAAAGACCTGATTTCCCTACCCACCACCATTTGTAAAAAAATTGCAGATTTATGCCTCATATTTGATCTGATCTATTCCTCGTAATATCTGTGTTTTTTAAATATTGCAATGCTCGAAATTTGATGGTGCAGTGGTAGCACTGATGCCACACAGCTGTAGGTTCTTGGGTTTGGTTCTTGGCTGGGGTACCTTATTTGTGGGGGGGGGTCTGTATATTCTCCCTGTGTTTGTGTGGGTTTGCTTTTGTGTCCTCCCATGTTACAAAGACATGTCTGCATTATTTCTTCCTGGGCCTCTGCTGAGAATTGTTTTTTTTGTTCCAAGTCAGACCGTCCTGATTAACAAATTGACAGGCATTTAAATTTCAGACTTCAGGTTTCTGAATGTTTACTTTCTTACATGTTTGATGGTGCAGTGGCATTATTGTTGCCTCACAGTTATAGGTTTTCTGGTTTGATTCTTGGCTGGGGTGCCTTCTGTGTGGAGTCTGCATATCATCCCTGTGTTTGTGTGGATTTGCTCTGGTGTCCTGCCATTTTACAAAGACATGTGTCTACAGTATTTCTTCCTGGGCCTCTGCTGAAAATTGTTTTTGTTCTGTCAGAAGTAACATTGACAGGCATTTGAATTTCAGACTTCATATTCTTCAGAAAATACATAGTAAAACAACTTTTTATTCTAGCAATAAATATATAGTAACCCAACCTTTTATTATAGCAATTTTTTCAGTTTATGACTATTTGAAATTTGTCCTTATTTTTGGGACTGTAATACCCTGTTATTGGCTTTGTCCAGGTTTTTTGTGCTAAGGTTGACAGCTATGGCAAGAACTGAATTCACTGAATATGTTTGAGGGCTGTATTCCCTCATTACTGGGTTTGTCCAGGTGTTTTGTGCTAAGAGGTTGACAGCTATGGTGTGAACTGAATTCATTAAATGATAGCCATTTAAGTTTTAGTCTTCCTCTCTTTCACAAAGCAGCTGATTTGGCATAGTGGTATGTTGCTCATGACTGTTTTGCACAGGGACCTTGGCAGTAGAATGTACTGTGGTAACACAGCATTTTTCTTTCACAAAGCAGGTGATTTGGCATAGTGGTATGTTGTTCTGACTATTTTGCACAGGGACCTTGGCAGTAAAATGTATGGTGGTAACACAGCATTTTATTCTAGCAGCTTTCCAAGATTATACAAGCAATGTTTAATGTGTCCCTGGTTTTTGCCCTTTTGACCCACCCCAATAAATCTGGCTTTTTCCAGACTTCTTGTGCTGCGAAGTTGAGATGTAGTTGAGTATTGCGTAGATTTTACAAGGAGCTGAGAGCTGCAGGGGAAGAGAAGTTTAGTGCTGATTACGCTAAGTCAGCTCACATTGCTAATAGCACAACAGGTTGTGTACTTGCTTTTAATGCAGAAGGTTGTTGGTTCTACTCCCCTACGGGGTAAATGCTGCTGTACTGAAAGTTAAGATACTAACTATGAGCCTGTTATCAGTTTGCCATCCATTTCCTATTGCAATATTACTAGCTTATTTTTAATGTAATTTAGGCAATTTATTCCTCAGGGGCATCAGACACTTTATTTTTCGGTGAAGCCATGAAATATAAAGGTGATTGCTAGCAGCAACCTCTTCATTAGTTACAGATTTATTTAACGTGGAATTATTTAGATGACTTTTTTACTACTTCAGTGATTGTGCATATTATTTACTGATAATGGTGGACTGTAGAAGTTTGAGTAGACTTTTATGATGGAAATGTTCTGAATTGGGCAGTTTTGTTTCATTGTTTACTGGAAAAATGTTCAAAACAATAGGAAGGTGTATCAAAGAGCACGTGTATGTTTCATATGCAAGGGGTCTATGATTTAAAAGCAGCCCAGAATTAATTTTTATCTGCCACGGGTAAAATGTATTTATCTTTGCATGTGGGTTTTAATGTTGTTTCAATGAATGTGAGTTTCAAGGGCAGAGAAGTTTTAATGCCAAGTTTGTTTAGCAGATGTCTTAGTGTTTGTGCTGTAAAATGCAAAATAAAACTTTCAAATGAAGTTCAAATCATCATAGAAGTAAATCAGTATGCACATTAGTGTTTATGGTAAATGGAGTGAAATAGCAAAGTAATGGATCATTGGAATGGCTGCAGGGGGAGGCTCTATCCGACCATGGTTTTGTGAGGGGGAAGGGCGGCAAACTTAGACAGCCCCTGCTGAACTATATCTCCCAAATGTTCAGATTTTCAAAGAATGAATAGATTTTTTGCTTCTTATTTTTGGTTTGTTCCTCAAAATTTGAGGTTTTCTGGCAAATCATTTAGGAATTAAGTCACTAAATAATGACACACTAGTTTCAGACTTTATAACCTTCAGAAAAATGCATGCTAAAATAAGACCTGTTCTATCAACTGTCCCAGTTTATACAAGATCAATTTTTAGTATTGTTTATATGTTCCCTCAATATATTTGGCCTTGTTCAGATGTATTGCATTAACAGGTTGAGAGGTGCATGCAAATAAATTGCTTTATAGAATTAGGCATAGCCAAACCTCTCAACTGTCCCTGATTTTGGCTCAAAATGTTGCTCTTCCCCTAATGATCCCTCCACAAAATAGCAATTTTGGAAGAAAACATGGAGGGTTTATAATTAAGAAGTAACTGTAATAATCAGATTACTTTTATTTCAGAAATGCATGTAGATTATTTTATTTTGTCAGCTGATCAAGTTAGCAGTACTAATATTAAAGTGTCCCTTCTTTGACAGGTTCCTAGCTGTATTGTGTTGCTATTTTATATTTTTACATCACATTTTTGGTCCATTTTTCATAGAATTGTGTTTTTTTGGAAAATTAGTGACAAATAATTAAAGACTGAAGTTAGAAAATAGTGACTGACATTTGAGTTTCAGATTTCATACCATTCAGAAAATTCATACTAATGTAAGACCTCTATTAGCTTTCTAAGTTTATAAGAGCAATATTTTAAAAATTGTCCTTATTTTTGGGCCTCTGTCCCATTTCTTTGTATGGCTTTGTCCAGATTTCTTGCTCTGAGGTTGAGAGGTATGACAAATGTGTCAGGGCCATCACATGTCAGCCAGAGACATTTCAAACTGTGACATACTTGTTGCACCCCACTCCCCCATGTAGTGACTCTGGATGTGTCGAAGCAAGGCAAGGAGTAGTTATGCAGTGTAAATGTGCAGAGAATCCCACCCATCCAAGGTAGACACAAGTACTAGAGTGGCTTTTCATCTGTCCTTGATTTTTACAGAATTGTCTGGTTTCTGCATATTTTTTGTACTGTTGATTTATGCTTATTACTCAAAGTGCCTGTTGCTCTGTGTTTAAGTAGCAATACATTAATGACCATCAGGTAAGCTTGGCTGAGATTGCAAGATGCAAGTAAGCTTTAATAAGCATACTGTTAAAGAATTGCCAACATTGAAAGCCTTTCTGTTGCCATGTAGAGAATACTTAACTAGATAATGTATAAGCCTTGGGTATTGAAATGCATATGCCAGTATTTGTAATAAAGGACAGAATTACATTAAGAGTCTCATTACACTTGAAGACTTCCAGTCATCTCTGCAGGCTTTACCCGTAAACCGAATGCCAATCGCGTGGTCCATAACCTGTACAGTAATCCTTTTTAAGCAATGTATCTTGAGCTTATTTCTTGTTTGCTTCTCATTTTTTACTTTGATCATGTTTTCCCCATGAAACAAGTAGATGTCAGGCAGCAGGTCTTTTTTTGGATAAGGAACATTTTTACAAGTGGGGGCATCAGAGATTTCTACTTTCAGCATGTTACTTGTTACTTTAATAAAGCTGAATATAAATTATAATTAGAACTGCAGTGCACAAAGTGGTTTGAATTGAGTGCTGCTTGTTTTTCTTATACTTGACTTTGACTGGCATTCCATTAATGTATTTAAAAAAAAAAGTAATTTATTTTTTCATGCCTCACAACCTTTTTTGTTTCCATCTAGATATTTAGCTGTCAAGCAGCCAATGCAGTGAAATATTTTTATTCTTCTACACTTCATTTTGTCTTGATTGGACTCTCATAATGACGGTTTAGCACCCAGTGCAGTATATTTCGTTTTTGTGGTTTGCTACTACAGGTGTGTGTGTGTGTTAGGGAATACTTCAGGCTTGAACCCTGTACCTTGTATGCAGGTGTTAAAGACCTGAATTCCCTACCCACCACCAGTGGCAGCTGGTGACTTCAAATTAAAGGGGGGCTGCAGGAGACAGATGAATGGGTGGGGCCAATGGGAAGGGGTGTGACCAACTAGAAAGGGGTGGAGCTATGCTCAAAACCACAACAACTGGAACTTTAATTAAATATACTGCCCTGGGTGTCAAACCGTAATCACGAGAGTCCAATCAAGACAAAATGAAGTGTAGAAGAAAAAATATTTCAATGCATTATCTACATGACAACTTAATATCTAGATGGAAACACAAAGGTTTTGAGGCATGAAAAAATAAATTGCTTTTTAAATACATTACTGGAATGCCAGTCAAAATCAAGCGTAAAAATGCAAGTAGCACTCAGCTTAAACCATTTCTCCTTGCACCGCAGTTCTAATTATAATTTATATTCAGCTTTATAAAATTACCAAATAACATGCTGAAAGTAGCAATCTCTGTGATACCCCCACTTGTAAAAATGTTTCTTATCCAAAAAAGACCTGCTGCCTGACAACTATCTACTTGTTTCATGGAGAACACATGATCAAAGTAAAAAATGAACAGCAAACAAGAAACAAGCTCAAGATAAATTGCTTAAAGGATTACTGCACTAGTTATGGACCACACATGATAGATTGGCATTCTGTTTAGTTTACGGGTAAAGCCTGCAAAGATGACTGCAAGTCTCCAACAAATGTAATGAGCTTCTGAAAATACTGTAATCCTGTCCTTTATTACAAATACTGTCATATGCATTTCAACACCTTAGACTTGTACGTTATGTAGTTATGTAAATATTCTCTGCATGAGAATAACAAAAAGGATTTCAATGCTGATAATTCTTTAACAGCATGCTTATTAAAGCTTACTTGCATCTTACAATCTCAGATAAGCTTACCTAATGATCATTAAAGCATTGCTACTTAAACTCAGAGCAACAGGCACAAAACAACATGCATTTCCTGAATAATAAGCATAAATCAACAGTATAAAAATATGACAGAAAACCCGAACATTTTGCAAAATCAAGAACAGATGAAAAGCCACAACTGTACTTGTGTCTACCTTGGATGGGGGATACTCTGTTTGCACACTTGTACTGCATAATTGCTCCTTGCCTTGTTGAAGACATTCAAAGTCACTACATGGGGGAGTGGGGTACAACAAGTATGTCACAATTTGAAATGTCTCTGGCTGACAGTGATGGCCCTGAGACATTTGTCATACTCTCAACCTCAGAGCAAGACATCTGAACAAAGCCAAAAAATAAAAGTGGGACAAAGGCCCAAAAATAAGGAATTTTTTTTAAATATTGCTCTTACAGACTTAGAAAGTTAATAAAATAGTAGGTCTTGCATTAGTGTGAATTTTCTGAAGGGTATGGAATCTGAAACTCAAATATCTGTCATTATTTTTTAACTTCAATTTTTAATGATTTGGCAGTAATTTGTCAGAAAACCATAATTTTATAAAAACTGGAACAAAAATATGATGTGGTAGCAGATTTCCAGAAATAAATTCTAGAACAGATGATGGAACTAATCAGCATGTACTCTTTTAAACATTAATTAGGCTAACATAGGCAAGGATCCACTCCACAGATGATACTATTGTGTTGCTACAAAATTTACTATACAGTTTATCACCACAGAACAGATAACATATCATACATTTATATACAAAAATAAAAAGGTTATTCAAAAGTCATATATTAGGATGGGCACAAATAAAATAACTGATCAAGATTGTTATTTTATAAAGTAAACTCTGTGCACAAAATCGAATACAGATTAATGACACAATATCCAAAAAATATTTATCTATTTAGTTATATTTGGTAGGTCATTAACAACTCATAGCCTTAATCTCTTGCATGAGCTATCAGAACATTACAAGGGCGAACCAGGAACATTTTACATTTAGCATGGCCAATTTAAAAGACAACAATGGTTATTCTATATAGACTGCATAGAATCTCTGAGCTTGACCTGTCTCTGAATCAGAAAGGGCATATGCCAGTGGTTGGCTGCTCATGCTAGGTCTTACTACTACTGGTGGTGACCCTTTCTGAATCCCGAGGAGAGTCTATGTATCCACGTTTCTCACAATCGCGTACACAGCCAAGTGTTCAGCTATGAACAAAGACTGCAGCTGAACCTTAAGTAAAACACAACCTCCATGTTCAGTCCTTTGATTTATGCTATGCTGATACAGACCTACTTTGAATTAAAATCAATATATTTAAAAATGTAACTTCAATATAAAAAATAAGAGATAATTTTCTTACAGAAAATAGGAAAAGGGAAGCTCAGGATTAATACATTTCATTGAAAACACTAGTGTTTTTACTGAATAAAATTAATAGAAAACTGGATTTTGAGCAAATGTTTTCAGCAGTTTGCTGTAACCTTTCTTGCACTTCATTTCTGTGCAATTTGTTTCATGTACACACGGTTTACATAAGTGAGTTAGGCACTTTATTAATAGCATGTCAAAATATGTAGGTGTATAACAGATTAGCAGCCTGTCAAAATCTCAGAAATATTACCCTTGTTACTTTTTCATAAATTGCAAACTGCTAGATGTTTTACTGCTTCTCAGCATTACATTCCTGCCTTAGTTGTTTAAGTAAAATGTCCATTAACCATTTAAAACCATTTTATTAAAACTGTATGATAAGGAATACTGCATGATTTGGAGAAATGTTAGATATTCAGAAGTGGAACAGTCTCAGCAATGCACACACAGACATACAAAGAGACATACACACAAATGCATCTTTGCACACACAGACACACACACACGTAATTCTCTGTCCCACAACTTCTATATATAGATGGTGGTCTCACTGCAGTTT
Source organism: Protopterus annectens (assembly GCF_019279795.1). Taxonomy (NCBI): domain Eukaryota; kingdom Metazoa; phylum Chordata; order Ceratodontiformes; family Protopteridae; genus Protopterus; species Protopterus annectens. The sequence goes on from NC_056751.1 coordinate 465,634,520, forward strand.
TCCTGAGCACAGTATTCCGTTAACATCAGTTTGGCACATAACTAGCATGATACCTGTCCACTGCTGAACAAGATAACACTCATGCTATGTAATCACACAAGCAGTATTCAGTCTAACTAATACTGATAATGCAATACAGAATCCAGCAAGAACCACTTTCTGAAAAACACAAAAACACAATCCCACACATAATCAACACTAGAAAACTGAAAACATGTTAAGCAGGGACATCGCCACCAAATAAACCTGAAAAACACAGAAACCTTCAAGAAACCACACAAAAACACCAACATAAAGTATATTAACAAGTGCAAGTGCCACAGGCAGACAAACAGACCACTGGAACTGACACAATGCCTTCTAATCACAATTAGTGTCACTACTGCAAGCCATGGCCAGTACTAATCAACCTGCATATCCATCCTTAACAGATAAAATAATATATATCTAAGATTCACTTGACTTGACAAACACTAAGTGTGAGAATTTTGCTTCCACACCCCAAATTATACAGACATCATTCAAGGCTGCAATAATGCCATAAAAGGGGAAAGACAACACAGCATTCCATTCTGTAAAGTTATAAAGCTTAATTAAGCTCTAATCTTTCCATTTGCATGTCTGAGTTTAAAAATGGCTTATACATGCATAGTCCTTTCTTTAATTATTAATAAAGCATCTGCATTGTGAGCCATTGAGACAACTTCTTAATACGAATACCTTTAGTAATAGTGGCTGCACTGGCTGGTAAAACTGACTGGTAACAATTTATTTATTTATTTATTTTACATTTGTTAACAGGGAAATTCCGACTGGACCAGGTCCATTTCAGAAGTGAAGTTATTTTTGTCCGATCCGATGGTCCCCTAACTCCACGACCATCTAAATGCACTGTCTGCTACTAACTGTTTCGTGCTCTCTTTTTCCCAGCACGCAAAGCCCGGGAAGAGAGCCGAGAACCAATCAGCAGCATCAATAAACTGGTAGCCTATCTAAAATTAGTTTCTGTGCTTTATTCTCTTTTAAGCTTTGGCTCCTCCAAAACCTGGAAGTGGATAAAAGTAGGCCACTAGAGTTTACAGTAGCCAGCTCAATTAGCATATTTTTGGGAGGAGAAAAAAAAACTATTTAGAGAAACACATTGCAAACATAAGCAGTACATGCACACTCTACAAAGATAGCAATGGAGTATCAGGTTTGAACTTCAGACCCTGGAGCTCTAAGGCAGAAACCTTAACCATTTTACTTACTAAAATTAAAAATACAAACTTTGTCCTAAAGACTTGTCTGCTGAGTAACTGAAAAAATAGTTCTTCAAAGAGTTCATACATAAATGGAGACTGCACTCAAATTAGTGTGCTGTGATACTGTCCATTTTGGGTTCATCAATGCTGCTTTCACATACTTTTCATTTCTAAACCACTTCTTGGTGTCACCTCACTAACTTTTTTTTTAATAGGATTTAAAATACTTTGCGACATATGAGACAGTGCTGCCATTCTTCAATGATCCAAATGTTACACAATTAGCTTTATTGCTAGGAATAACATCTAAACCCATTTCCATTTCATCTAACTTAGGTGGTCATCTCAGCAATTACCTTTCATCTTTTGTAACAAAATTTGTAAATACTACCTCTGCTAACAAATGACTATAATACTACAAATACAACCTTTTTTTCACAAATACCAACTCCCTTCCAGAGAAAAACGAGTCCATTTTCAAAGTATTCCCAAATACAGAAAATCTCTTCTCTTTCTAGAGCTCTCTAAAATATATTGTTTACCTGTTAGCTTGCATAATACTTGCAACATGTACTTCTTCTTCTTCTTCTTCTTTTTCAGCTGCTAGGCTGCCAAGCAATAGCAAATAAAAACAAATCCAATAATCTAATCCACAAGTCCATAACTGAAACTGGCTGCAACTGTTTGCTTCTCGCTCTTTTCCCAGCAGATAAAGCCCGGGAAGAGAGCAACAACCAATCAGCAGCATTTGCCCAGCAAGCACGTCATGACGTGCCTGCGGACGTCGCAGTCCGAGCCCCTTCCATATCTATGCGGTTTGTGTCTCAACCGCATAGACTTCTGGGAAGTTCTGGGCATCACAATGATGCCTTCTTTGCTTCTCCAGGCTGCAATGAAAATATTGCAGCAAGAATTTAAAAAAAAAAAAAAAACGCTGTTGCGATTGAAGCGCGCAATGTGCATGCACGTAATTTCGAGTCGCGGACTCAAAATTTAAAGTAGAAAAACAGATTTTTTTTTTTACATAAAAAAAAACAAAATAAACTACTCAGCTGTCTAGCTGAAGGGGCTGCAGTCCGGCAGCCCGATGCCACGAGCCGCCCCTGCCCACCACCATTTGTAAAAAAAATATTGCAGCTTTTTGCCTCATATTTGATCTGATCTGTTCTTCATAATATCTGTGGTTTGTAAATATTGCAGTGCTTGATATTTGATGGTGCAGTGGTGGCATTGTTGCCTCACAGCTGCAGGTTCTCAGGTTTGATTCTTAGCTGGGGTGCCTTATTTGTGGGGTCTGTATCTTCTCCCTGTGTTTGTGTGGGTTTACTTTTGTGTCCTCCCATGTTACAAAGACATGTCTGCATTATTTCTTCCTGGGCCTCTGCTGAAAAATTTTTTTTGTTCCAAGTCAGACTGTCCTGATTAGCAAATGTTAAATAAAATTGACAGGCATTTGACTTTCAGACTTCAGGTTTCTGAATGTTTAATTCCTTGCATATTTGATGGTGCAGTGGTAGTATTGTTGCCTCACAGGTATAGGTTTTCTGGTTTGATTCTTGGCTGGGGTGCTTTCTGTGTGGAGTCTGCATCTCCTCCCTGTGTTTGTGTGGATTTGCTCTGGTGCTCTGTCATTTTACAAAATGTGTCTGCAGTATTAATCCCTGGGTCTCTGCTGAAAATTGTTTTTGTTCTGTCAGTAGGAAAATTGATAGGCATTTGAATTTCAGACTTCATGTTCTTCAGAATACATAGTAGCACAACCTTTTTTTCTAGCAATTTTCTAAGTTTATAAGATGAATATTTGAAATTTGTCCCTATTTTTGGGCCTGTAGTCCCCCATTATTGGCTTCGTCCAGGATTTTGTGCTAAGGTTGACAGCTATGGCAAGAACTGAATTCACTGAATATGTTTGAGGTCTGTATTCCCTCATTACTGGGTTTGTCCAGGTGTTTTGTACTAAGAGGTTGACAGCTATGGTGAGAACTGAATTCACTAAATGATAGCCATTTAAGTTTCAGTCTTCCTCTCTTTCACAAAGCAGCTGATTTGGCGTAGTGGTATGTTACTCTGACTGTTTTGCTCAGGGACCTTGGCAATAAAATGTATGGTGGTAACACAGCATTTTATTCTAGCAACTTTCCAAGATTATACAAGCAATGTTTAATGTGTCCCTGGTTTTTGGGCTTTTGACCCCTCCCCCCCAATACATTTTGGCGTTTTCCAGTTTTCTTGTGCTGCGAAGTTGAGATGCAGTTGAGTATTGAGTAAATTTTACAAGGAGCTGAGAGCTGCAGGGGAACAGAAGTTTAGTGTTTTGCCTTGTTAATAGCACAACAGGTTGTGTACTTGCTTTTGATGCAGAAGGCTGTGGATTCTAGTCCCACAAGGGGTGGATGCTGCCGTACTGCGAATGTTCCCCTTGGTGAAGATACTAACTATGAGTCTGTTATCAGTTTGCAATCCATTTTCTCTTGCAATATTATTACTAGCTTATCATTTTTTAATGTAATATAGGCAATTTATTCCTGAGGGGCAACAGACACTTTATTTTTCGATGAAACCATGAAATATAAAGGTGATTGCTAGCAGCAACCTCTTCATTAGTTACAGATTTCTTTAATGTGGAATTATTTAGATGACTTTTACTTCAGAGATTGTGCATATTTACTGATAATGGACTGTAGAATTGTGCATATTTACTGATAATGGTGAACTGTAGAATTGTGCATATTTACTAATAATGGTGGACTGTAGAATTGTGCATATTTACTAATAATGGTGGACTGTGGAAGTCTGAGTAGACTTTTTTATAATAAATGTTCTGAACTGGGCAGTTTTGCCATTATGGGTGCATGTGTTTTGTTTCATTGCTTACTGGAAAAAATGTTCAAAACAAATTTAAAACACCCTCTAACAACTGTACTGTATTGTACAAGGAATATAATTTTAGTACAATGAGGAAGGTGTATCAAAGAGCACATGTATGTTGCATATGCAAGGGGCCTATGATTTGAAAACAGCCCAAAATTAATCTTTATCTGCCACTGGCAAAATGTATTTTCTTTGAATGTGGGTTTCAATGCTGTTTCAATGAATGTGAGTTTCAAGGGCAGAGAAGTTTTAATGCTAAGTTTTCATTGTGAGACTGCATTGCTTTGTTTAGCAGATGACTTAGTGTTTGTGCTGTAAAATACAAAATAAAACTTTCAAATGAAGTCCAACTCATCATAGAAGTAAAGCAGTATGCACATTAGTGTTTATGGTAAATGGAGTGAAATAGCCAAGCAATGGTTTATTGGAATGGCTGCAGAGGCTCCATTCAACCACGATTTTGTCAGAGGGGAAGGGCAGCAAACTCAGACAGGCCCAGCTGAACTATACCTCCCAACTATCCAGATTTTCAAAGAATGAATAGATTTTTGCTTTTTATTTTTGCTTTGTTCTTCATAAAATTTGTAGTTTTCTGGCAAATTATTTAGGAATTAAGTCACTAAATAATGATACACTGAGTTTTAGACTTCATAACCTTCAGAAAAATGCATGTTAAAGTAAGAGCTGTTCTATCAACTGTCTCAATTTATACAAGAGCAATTTTTAGTACTGTTTATATGTGCCCTCAATATATTTGGCCTTGTTCAGATTTACTGCATTAACAGGTTGAGAGGTACATGCAAATAAATTGCTTTATAGAATTAAGCATAGCCAACCTCTCAACTGTCCCCGATTTTGGCTCAAAATGTTGCTCTTCCCCCTAATAATCCCACCGCAAAATAGCAATTTTGGAAGAAAACATGGAGGGTTTACAATTAAGAAATAACTGTAATAATCAAAGTTATAGATTACTTGAAATGCATGTAGATTCTTTTATTTTGTCAGCTGCTCAAGTTAGCAGTACTAATATTAAAGTGTCCCTTCTTTGACAAGTTCCCAGCTGTATTGTGTGGCTATTTTATATTTTTGTATCACATTTTTGGTCCATTTTTCATAAAATTGTGTTTTTTGGCAAATTAGTGACAAATCATTAAAGACTGAAGTTAGAAAATGACAGACATTTGAGTTTCAGATTTTATACCCTTCAGATTTTATACCCTTCAGAAAATTCATACTAATGCAAGACCTATTCTATTATCTTTCTAAGTTTATTAGAGCAATATTTAAAAATTGTCCTTATTTTTGGTCCTTTGTCCCACTTCTGTGTATGGCTTTGTCCAGATTTCTTTCTCTTGAGGTTGAGAGGTATGACAAATGTGTCAGGGTCATCACAGTCAGCCAGAGACATTTCAAATTGTGACATACTTGTTGCACCCCACTCCCCCGTGTAGTGACTCTGGATGTGTCCAAGCAAGGCAAGGAGTAGTTATGCAGTGTGTGCTCCCCATCCAAGGTAGACACAAGTACTACAGTGGCTTTTCATCTGTCCTTGATTTTGCAGAATGGTCTGGTTTCTGTCATATTTTTGTACTGTTGATTTATGCTTATTACTCAGATTTATGCGTATTACTCAAAGTGCCTGTTGCTCTGTGTTTAAGTAGCAATGCTTTAATGATCATAAGGTAAGCTTGTCTGAGATCGTAAGATGCAAGTAAGCTTTAATAAGCATACTGTTAAAGAATTTCCAACATTGAAAGTCTTTCTGTTGTTGCCATGCAGAGAAACTTGACTAGATAATGTATACGCCTTGGGTATTAAAGGACAGGATTCCATTATTTTAAAAAGCTCATTACACTTGTTGGAGACTTCCAGTCATCTCTACAGACTTTACCCGTAAACTAAACAGAATGCCAATCATGTGTGGTCCATAACCTGTACAGTAATCCTTTAAGCAATGTATCTTGAGCTTGTTTCTTGTTTGCTTTTCATTTTTTACTTTGATTATGTTTTCCCCATGAAACAAGTTGTCAGACAGCAGGTCTTTTTTGGATAAGAAACATTTTTACAAGTGGGGGCATCACAGAGATTTCTACTTTCAGCATGTTACTTGGTACTTTAATAAAGCTGAATATAAATTATAATTAGAACTGTAGTGCAAGGAGAAGTGGTTTGAGTTGAGTGCTTCTGGTTTTTCTTATACTTGATTTTGACTGGCATTCCAGTAATGTATTTAAAAAGTAATTTGTTTTTTCATGCCTCACAACCTTTTGTTTCCATCTAGATATTAAGTAAGCTGTCATGCAGCCAATGCATTGAAATATTTTGATTCTTCTGCACTTATTTTTGTCTTGATTGGACTTTCATAATGATGGTTTGCCACCCAGGGCAGCGTATTTAATTAAAGTTAGTTTTTGTGGTTTTGAGCATAGCTCCTCCCCTTTCTAATTGACCACACCCCTTCCCCTTGACCCCACCCATTCAGCTGTCTCCTGCAGCCCCCCTGTGATTTGAAGTCACCAGCTGCCACTGATATAAACCAATCTATTTCTTTCAGTATGACTGTAACTACTTCCCCATGTACATACATTCAATAATTCTCGTACTTCTCAGTGTTATACACTTTTTCATAACCAGTTTACATCTTTACAAAGGCACATTCATACCCAATATACTAATCAAGAATATTTATCTCTTTCCATTGGTAATAATACTGTATTTTACCTTATTAAACTCAGTAGTCACAATCTGTATATTTTTAGTTCTGTATAACTCAATTTGATGAAAAAAATTTTCAAGTTTATGTACTGTATATATTGCATGGACTTTTGTTTGTCTTGATTTATTTAGTTTAAAGTGGAGCTTTTCTCCCCAGGCCTCTACTGAAAATGGACATGTATCCAGTTAGACTAGCCCGGTCAACAAATGTAAAATAAATACAAATAAATAAATATTTTATTTTATATAGAGATGTATGTGCATTATATGTGCTAGCATTTAGCAATGACTGGGAATGTGATATATGTTTGACTGCTAATTCTGTGTGCACTTAACATGTAGTCATTACATCGAAAAGAAGTGACAGTGAACCTGGAGATTATCCTTTTTTCACTGTTGTGTGACCATCTGTGGTTTACAGGCAATTGGCCAAACAGAAAAAAAGACAGTACAGTTGACTGAAAATAGCTGATCAAACATACTAGATTTTTTTGTGTGCAAAATCATGAGCATGGATTGGGGAATTTGCCCTATCCACACTGTTGTACAATCTCACAGATGGTATATATAAGGTGCCCCTGCAAAAATAGTTTGACTTTTTTTTGCTTTACATTTTGATAGACTACCAATTGACAAGTTGTGTTTGATTGGTTTCCTTCCAATATAGTGAATTTTTGATATATGGATCTATATACATATACATATATATATATATATATATATATATATATATATATATATATATATATATATATATATATATATATATATATATATATATATATATATATATATATATATATATATATATGTATATATATATATGTATATATATGTATATATATATATTTATATATATATATTTTTATATATATATATATATATATATATATATATATATATATATATATAAATATCTATGTTTGGGGGGATGGAGTCTAACCCCACAAGGGAGGTGCAGAAGGACATGCCCCTTGTAAAAATAGCTTTGAAGTGACTATCAGCATTATCCTTTCATTGTAAGTGGAGTCACAGATGCATTACCAGCCCACCTAATTATATTGGGAGTTCTATTTCTGCTATGCATGAAGAAAGGAAAAGTATATGTCTGTAGCAATCTAGTACTGTGCATATAGAAGTTGTAGAAGAAAGTGACCAACCAAGAGATATCATTACCAGCCTCAGGCTATGAAAGATAATGGACTGTGTATTCCCAGACAGACAAATAAAGTATGAGAGAGATGGAGGTACACATTGAGACTGGAGGCTAGACTCTCACACATATACACAAAAAGCAACAAACAGGTTGTCAGCGACTCACACACATCACTCACCACACTCACAAAGGACCACACATGTACCTTAACCAAACTTCAAAGGGCTCTCAGGTGCAGTCCTCAAAAACTTTGCATGCACACATACAAGATAATTACCATCACAACACATAAAGCCACATCTCAATGTGTCTCAACTATCAAACCCATAATGCAAAATATTCCACAGCCCAATATTCTGGTCATAGGAGACTGCAATGAGAGGCACACCGATGACCCCCTTACCAGGCTGGATAAAGGGAAGGTTACAGTTAACTGCCTGTCAGAGGCCATGATCTGTCAGATCACATAAAGAGGTTAGGTCACTTACCCCTAAGCAACAGCATGACTCAGTCATATTTCATTTTTATTTATTTTTTATTTATTTTACATTTGTTTACCGGGCTGGTCTGACTGGATATATTTCCATTTTCGGCAGAGGTCCGGGGAGAAAAGCTCCACATAGAGACAAAACACAGTTACGTTATACATAAAAAGAAAAAATAAGTAGCAGGTTAAACATGATTCAAGACTACATTACAGAATTCTACATACATACCCTATAGAGAAAACAATTAAGTTGTAGTTATAGAAATACAAAATAGAAAGGTTCTATAACAGTAAAATATTTGTGGCAAGAGTAGAGCACATTCAGCAAATTTCTTTTACATACAAAATTCTTTAATGGATTGTAATAGATGCTACTTGTAAAAGAAGTAGATTGTTAGGGAAACTTCTCAAAGTGTAGGTAGTAGAGAGCGAATAGAAAGAAGGTGTTAAAGAGAGAGAGAAAAAAAAATTGTGGAAGTCACAGTTTTAGTCAGGATTGAAGCATGGGCATAACCAGTGTATTTTAAGGTGTTTTTTCAGCTTTTGTTTAAAGAGAACAGGGGAGGGAATGGAAGTTAGAGCAGTAGGTAGAATATTCCAATATTTACCAATGGTATTGGAGAATAGGGAGTCACCAGCAATGTTATTAGCCTTTGTTAAGGTTACTAGAAGTTTGTTTGAAGAGCGTAATGAATTTAGGTTAGTGTAAGGGGTAAATAGATTTGAAAGTATAGGTGTGTTATTAGGTTGGTAAAATATCCTATGGACAAAGGTGAGTTGGGAGAGTATCAACATGTTTTTTAGTTCAAGCCAGTGCAGTTGCTGTAGGTTCAGACAGTGGTGAGTTCTAAATTGGTTCCCAGTAACAAACCTAGCAATACTATTGTAAGTATTAGCCAGTTTAGAGAGATTATTTTTCTTTAGGTTAGTGTATATAGGTGAAGCATAGAGAAGAGTGGAAATAAGATGAGAGTGGGCAAGTGTAGCTTTGGCTATAGGAGTTAAGAACATTTTAATTCTGTAGAAGGACCACAGTTTTCTATTTACAGTTTTGACAGTATTATTGATGTGGTTATCAAAGGTAAGGTTATTGTCTATAGTGACACCTAGCAGCTTGGTGGTAGTGTCAGGGGATATAAGGGTGCCATTCTTAGATAAGATAGAGAATTCTATTGGGGAGGACCTAATAGTAGGCTTAAAGAGCAAGAGTCTGGTTTTTTTAGCATTCAAAAGGAGGCAGCGTTTTAAGAACCATGCCTCAACTGTGTTAAATACATTTTGTGTTAGTGTTTGTAATTCTGAAATGGTTTCAGCAGAACATATGAGTGTAGAATCATCTGCGTATTGTATGCATGTAGCTTGAGGTATAGCTACTTGTAGGTCGTTTATGAATAATGAGAATAGAAGAGGTCCAAGAATAGAGCCTTGGGGGACACCAAGTGAGACTGGCAGAAGAGATGAGAGTTGGTTATCCCAGAGAACTGCCTGTTTCCTATTGCTGAGGTAGGAAGTGAACCAGTGAATTGCCTTGGGTTCTAAAGAAAGAGATTCTAGGATTTTTATGAGCAGGGGGTGGTTGACCATATCAAAGGCTTTTGACAGGTCTATAAAGAGTGCTGATGAGAGAATATTCTTGTTGCGGTTTTTATTGATGAAATCAGTAAAGGAAAGGAGAGCAGTGGTGGTACTATGAAATGGCCTAAAACCGTGCTGGCAGTTAGTTAGTATGTTATGTTTAGTTAAGTGACCCATTAACTGATAGTGAATACATTTCTCCATAATTTTTGCTAAGGGTGATAAGAGTGCTATAGGCCTGTAATTAGAGTACTCGTCTGAGTTGCCACCTTTATGTAGGGGGATAATGTATGAGATTTTCCAGATATCAGGAATGGTTTCTTCACTAATGGTTCTGTTTATAAGGATGGATATGGGATAGGCTACTACATAGCTACTTTTTGAAGGTATTCTGATGGTAGCTGATCAGCAGAGGGGGTACAAGGTTTAAGTTTTTGGATAGGTTTTTGGATAAAGGTGGTAGAGATGGGTTGTAATTGGAAAGTAGGCAGATTTGAAGATGTGTGGTTAGGGATGCTAGAATTGTCAATGGTAAGGTGAGAGGCTAGTGAGTTAATGGTATCAGAAAAAAAAGGAATTAAAGGCATTAGCAGTTTCATGAGTTGTATTCTTTTCAGACCCAGAGGGGGAGGGTGTAGTAGTCTGGCCTGGGTGAAGTAGTCTATTTAAGGTTGACCAGAACCTTTGGGGATTGTTGTGATTCATCTGCTGCAGTTTACTATAGTAGTTCATTTTGTCTGTAAGTATGGCTTTTTTGGTACTACTTCTTAAGTGTCTAAAGGTTTGCTGATCAGAGGATAATTTGCTAGCTCTCCACTTAGCCCATGATTTGTTTCTTAGTAATAGTTTTTGTCTTGTTTCTTTAGTTAGCCAGGGGGCAGGCTTAGATTTGACTCTAATAGATCGTTTTGGTGCATGGATATCAAGGATTGTTAAGAATTTGGTATTAAAATATTTAACAGCATCTTCAAGTGGGAGAGTGTTTAGAGAGTTCCAGTTGCAGGCATTAAGTTCAGTTTTAAATAATATTAGGTTAAAGTGTTTATTACTTCGTGAGATCCTGTAGGTTGGGGTGTTAGTAGTGACACTCTTTTGTCTTATGATGTAAGTTAAAGTATGGTCACTTACATCATCAGGTAAGGTACCTACTAGATAAGTTTGTTGTTGTTTGTTAATAAGAATCCAATCTAATATACTTTCTTTGTTGTTAGGTTTATTGATTCTAGTAGTGGTGTTTATTGTCTGAGTAAAACCATAAAGATTAATGTGCGAGGAAGGGTTGTTAGTACTGACTGAGGACCAGTCATTGTTAAGATCTCCTAATATGATAGTTTCTTGTGGGTAAGTAGAAGACACCCAACTAAGGATATTTTCTATTATGGTAGAGTTATTTCCAGGAGGTAGATAGATACAGATAATATAGATTGACTTGTTTGGGTTTAATTGTAGTTTAGAAATAAGGAGTTCAGTCTTAGTATCCTCCAGTGGGTTATAGGGTACAGAGGAGATGTGTAATCCCGTCTTAAAATTTCATGTGGGTGGGAATGACCTGAGTCATTCCTCCTTGGCCTATATGAAGAGAGATATGAATGTGCTCTCAGCATATGTGTTACAGGCAGGAATGAGCCTAGCATTAAGCAGCATACTACCATATCCAAGGATGACCCCACAATACCAGCAGGAAATGATCGACTTTAACAATTGGCTTAGCTACTGGTATTATTCCAAATGGGTCAAATACTTAGCCAGGAAGAACATGACTAAGAGGCCACACTGCTTTGCCAGGTATGGTCTTCACCAGTTGCCTTTAGGTTTTTGGATACTGGTCAAAACATGATCCACTCCTATAGTGCCCTTTTTAGGCCTTGCCAAACAGAAAACCTTCCAACATAACAAAAGCTACTCAGGACAAACTAAAGGTATTACTGCCCAATACTAAGCATCTCAACAAAAACTGCACTCCCTAGAAGCTCTCTTCACCCTGAACAATGCTGATGTCTGTGGAGTTACTGAAATATGGTTCAAAGCCATGGAAAACACTCCCACAGTGCATGGCTATAACACATTTCATGCATTCTGACCACCAACTGAATATAAAAGAGCAAAAGGTGGAGGTGTATATAACTACATAAGGGATAAGCACACCTCAAAGCTGGTCAAAAACTATGACATGCTTGAGCTATTTAATGTATAATTAACTATGGGAAAATCAATTACCATATTTCTTGCTAGCTACAGGTCCCTCACCATGAACCAAGAAATTCATGCATCATACCTGAAGTTACTAGAATCAGTCTCCATCCAGCCCAATACCATACTCATGGTTGATTTTCTCTACCCTTCCATTAATTGGGAGCATATAAGACCAGTAATATGCAGGACCAAATATTTATTGATGTTATAAATTCAATTGCTTTGGAGAAGCTAGTCAGCGCTCCTACTAGGGAAACAAATATCCTAGATATGGTACTCACAAATATGGGAGAGTGCTGCACCCCCCCCCCAATGCAATGTGCTAACTAGTAAGATAAAATCACAAAGAAAGTCTCCCTTGAAATAAAGGTAAAACTACTCCCCCACCTAACCTCAAAAACTTTAAGAATGTAAGGTAATTTACCCCCTATTAAGGGACAGCATAGCTAGCTTCCAAGCTCCTCCAAATCCAGAAAACACAGAAACCTATGCAAAGGCATACACAAAAGCTCTGCACAACCATATAAATAACTGCATAGAAAAAGCAGCATCAGACTGAAATAAACCCAGGTGAAACCACAAAAATAAGCCATACAGTCGGACCGGTGGTATTAATAGTTTGTACAACAAAAGAAAGAAACTCCTTTCAAGCAGTAAGAGGGAATGTGCACAACAGAGCAAAATGTCCCTCAGTAGTTTAAACAAGCAAATCACAGAATTAGTGAAGTGTCTGAAAGCAGACTTTGAGGTAAAAATAGCCTCCAAAACTAAGGATAACCATAATCTTAAGGGTAGCACCAACAAGGTGTGAAGTTAGTTGTAAATGGCATCACCTATACTCAGTCAGAAGATATAACAAATCTGTTGGCTGTCAATTTTGTTCAAATTTTTCCACCTATCACCTCCTAAATACCCCATCTCTCCAACACCTACACCCATTACTAAAGAATTACTTGCCACTCAATTGCCACCCAACTCAAAAGCAAAAACAGGCATGACACTATCAGGTTGCCTCTTAAAATGACAAATAATAGCTTTTTTAACCACTTAAAATAAACAAATCAGGACTTGTCACACCTATTAAAATCTCTGTCCAGTGAAGTTCAAAGAGTGGTTATCCCTCTCTGCAGAAGGGGACCATCTGACTGGAAAAATTAATGACCCATAAGTTGACTAGTCTTATGTAAAGCCATGAAAAGAGATAAACTAATAAATAAATAAAGACATTGAAACTGATAAAACATCAATAAAAGAATTTGACTAACCTTGGGGGCAGGTTATACCTACTGAATCTGGCGGATTTGTTTGAGAATGTCACTAAGGCCATGATGAGGATAATGATGCCAGGCATAACCAAGTAAAACACCTGTGCAAAGACACCATTCCCCACTCAGGTACTATAATTAAAATCACAAAACTGGGCATAAATCCCTACATCACCAGATGGATAGCCAATTAATTCATGGACAGGACACGTGGTTAAAGTGCGTGAATCCATATCCAGCAAGAGGCCAGTTACTAGTGGTGTGCCACAGAGATCAGTGTCAGACCACTCCTGTTCAGAATATACTTCTCTGTAGTCAAGGTTAATGTGGAAGGCCTCTGGATGACAAAGTTTGCAACTGACTGCAAGCGGGGGGCAGTCATTAAATTCCCCAGCAATACAGATATCCTTCAGGAGGTTCTAGACTAGAGAAATGATTGGTGCCAGAACCATAGCATAAAAGTACATGTGAAAAAATGCATTATCATACTCTTAGGAAGTCAAATCCCCTTGCAAATTACAACATCAATAGCACACCCCTAAGAGTAGACTAGATATACAGATACACAGTAGCCTGAACTTTGACCACCATGTGTTCACAGTAGTGAGAAAGTCCTTCTATTTAGCACAACTTATAAGTAAAGGCATGGCATTCAGAGCCAAAGAAGTTATTTATAGTCCTGCTGTACTCAGTCCTCATCAGAGCAATAATCAAGTACAATATGTCATTTGACATGTACATGACTAGGGAGTTACAGCAGCTGGACTGAAATCAGAGGCTCCTAACAAAGAAAATCTAGGGTGTAAACAACATGCCCCATGTGGATAGACTAAAAGCCCTATCCCTTTAATCTGTCTCCTACCGACTATTAATGGGAGACCTATGCCTGATCTACAAGGCACTCACAAATCCAGCCTTGATGGAGCTGCTACACATCTGCAAGTCAAACAGCATGAGGGTCACCTGATCTAGGGATCTAAACTTAGTCAGTAACTCAAACTAAACATGCTGGAGAGACAGATATGTTTTTTGGGAATTACCCCTTCTTTGGAACAGGCTTCCTATTCACATTAAGCAGGGCCGTTTCCTGCCCCTTTTCAAACACAATTTAGATCAATGGATGGGGAAATCATAAATTCACACCTGGAGTAGCAACTATGTCCCTTATGACAGGGGCAGTCTGTAAGATACTCAATGCATAGGCACAAACCCATGCCATCCTCTTGCCCCTATGGACCACATATTGGGTAAAATTGAGTTATATTGGCTAGGCTTGTAAGAGCTCTTAAGCCTTTAGCCTAGTTATCTCCTATAAACCTATGAAACCTATGAATCTATAAGTGATTCAAAGAGAGAATATTTGAAAATGCTAGTCATGACTATGAAACTAGGCAGAAGAGAGGTGGGGTATTTGTTATTTTATTAGATTATATAATGACAAGATGAAAAGAAGTATTCTGCAAAGAATCATGGCATGCATAAGATAAATACTACAGGAGTTTTTGAGGAGAGTGCATATACATATATAAATATAGATATCTATATCTGCATATATCCCCTGTAGTTGAAGACGCTCTTGCTTTTTCAAGCACATATATGTTAAAGAGTGAGTACTGACATATAACTGTATTTATTGATTTATTTGATTGATTATTATTTATTTATTTGTATCCTTGCTTGCTTATTTATTTTTATCTGTGAGTGCATTTTCAGCAGCGATCAAGGGAGAAAAGCTCCATTACAGTTGCAGTATTATATAAAACAATAAAAAAATCAACAGAATTCAATAAAAACAGTTAGTTCAAATAATGCATCGCACTGAAAAACAATATAAAAGAAAACTAGATGCAAAAATAAAAGTTTTACAGCTGCTGGTGTATACTTAAAATACATAGTCACAACTAAGCCCCACATAAAAACTTTGTTCCAATTTCAAAACCACCATGAGAACACAAACAATGCAATTTACTTAGATTATGTTCAGTTATAAACTATATAATCTCCTGCAATGTGAACAGCTACTGACAAAAAGTACAGAAACATCAGAAATGGCTATCTTTTTCATAGAAAAGAATTAAGACAATCTAAAGCCTGCTAGAATCATAGATTCAAAGAATCAAGGCACACTTCTATCTATGGTCAATGAAGCCATGCAAAAGAACATGCAGTAAGTTCATTAACTACAATGAAACCACGGTTACCAAACTGCGTATGTGGTAGAAGCAAATATATATATGACCTACAAGATTCTAATTGAGTCTCTGATCATAACCAGCTTATTGTGTGTTTGCGGCACTGTTGCCAAGAAATTCTCCTTAAAAGCTCTTAATTATTATGGTTTTGTTTTCTGTATGTGCTACCAGTTAAAGAAAGAGAGAGAGAGAGAGAGAATGTAGGAGCTTAAAGTGTTTGAAAGCTGGTGAAGCACTTAACAAGTGCTGTCAAACAGACACTGGAATGCATCTCAAATTATTAGATTAAGAATTTTGGATAAATTCAAAAATAATGGAGGGAGGAGGGGCAAAGTATTAAAATCAGGGACAGGTATTTTTTAAATATTGTACAACACTCTAATATATGACAGTAATTCTCAAATATTTAACTAGAAAGTCAAAAAAATTATCAGACACCAGGCAAAATTATGAGACAGAATTTGAGACATTCTCAAAACCTGGGACAGTTGAGAGGCACATCAGTCAGTAATTAATTGTTCCTCAGGCAGTAGGTTAAACAGCTTTTAAAAGCTGTTAAACATAACTCTAAATGAGTGTGGCAGCGTAAAATTATAACAACTTGTTAAACCTGTTTTTCCCACTGCCACTATTCTTTGATGGTCAGCAATGTGTCCACTATTAATTCCTAATGCAAGACATGATCTTATCAGTGTATAGGGTGTACTTAATACGTTTTTCTTAAGCACCACTTAGCACTGTTGTGTCTTACACTACCAAAGCACTTAAGTTTATCTTTTACCTAATTTTGGACAGTAACCATGGTGCACTAGAGTTTGAAATGGAAAAGTACAATACTGAATCTTTAAAACTGATAGAACAAATAAACCAAACAACATTCTAGTCTCTCTATAATGTTTGATAGTGTCTGTTCATCTCCACAAATACTCTCCAAATACAGAATAAAAAAGACACTAAGAAAAAAATGCAAACAATGATGCAGCTGTATTTCATCTGTTAAACATTCTACTTACTCACAGGAATGCTATAGATGTTTAACACATGTTAATAATAAAACAGAGCAAATAAAAACAAAGAGTACTTGACCTAGATTAGCAAATAAATTCACTGTATGCATACCTCTTGTAAATATAGCAGATGAAACAAAATATGCACTTAACACTTGACAAAGTGAGTAACCAAATCAAAAATTCTGAAATACTGGAAAAAAGATAACTCTACAGATAGGCAGCAAACCTCTCACTGATAGTAAGTGAGAAACACTGTGGCATTTTAAATGGGGTAGAAACAAAACTAAGTTCTACAGTAAAACATGCAGACCAGTTGTCCTATACATGTGCATGGAACATTCTTGGACTAGATCCATAGGTCTGCAGATGTCCACTATAACCTGCCAGCCACTATAAACCAAGCTATCCCTCTCAAGGTTTATGCAGTGAACTATAGTAAAGCAATGAAGCATGAAATAATAAAAGTCCAGACAGTACAACATCTACAGCTAAGTATTACCCAACTGAATCTTGCTGCATGCACAGAGTAAAGCTGACTGAAACAGCTCTTCTTCACCTCAGGAGTTGGCAGAAATGAAAATCTCCAAGCTTTTCAGAGGCTACCCGACATGATCACCATCAAATTTTGTAAGAGAAAACTCCAGATAAGAAGGAGTTTGACATGATGACAATGTTTACCATTAGCTAATCTTTTATATTTTAAAATTTTATGTTTAAAATGTCTATGTATGATATTAATTTCTGTACATGTTACATTGTGATTATAATTCATTATTTAAATTGTATATCTCTTCTGAAGATTATAATATTTCTGTAATGTTATACTGATTATATTAATTCTGTTTTTGTAGCTGTGCTGCTTTTCGCAAATTGTATTTGTTGCTGCTGTGGATTTTGGCTTTGCATTAAGGCACTTTTATTGAGGACACCTGGCATCTGTGTTACTGGACACCACCTTCAAGTGGTTGTTTTTCTACTATTTCTATAATGTGCAATATTTCTATTACTGTGGATCTTTTCTCCCCAGGCCTCCAGTGAAAACGGGCTCAATATGGCCCAGTGGACGTCCTCAGTTAACAAAATGCAAATAAATAAATAAGATATACAGTGTTATCACAAAGACCAGAGAATAAGATCCCATTAATAGCCAAAGCCATGATCAGGTTATCAGTCTCCTTCCCAAAACAGCTTTTAACTTGATAGAATGCTAACAAATTTTCAGCTATACTATAGCTTCTTGATGACCTACCACTGAACTGTGCACCATCTCTCTATTGCACTGCTAAAATATACCTCTTTTGGAGCTTTCCTCCTGGGACCTCCCTGAAAATGAGTAAACAAATGTCAATAAAAAATAAATAAATACATATATACATAGATACAGACATGCATACATACATTGCTGGTCCTTTGCACTTCTGCTTGGTTCTGTGGTTACTGTGCTTCATACAGTCATAGGTTCATAGATGTGTTCTAGGTTAATGGCCCTGGGGCCTTTATAAGTCTAGCCATAGGATTACCCTGGCATAGTGCTCCCCGACTTTAGTTCCCAGTGCCTTTGTTGAGCTGAGCCACTGGAGTTATCCCCTGGGGGAATTTTCTGTTACCCATCCACTCATCAAGACTTCTCTTGAAGAGGGTCTGTGAGGTGCTCTGCTTGACATGTATGGGAAGTCTGTTCCATAGCATGGGTAGTCTCTTGGTTATGAATCTGTCCCTCCAGCATGCTCTGTTAATTGTGGTAATGAGGTTGTGGTCTCTGAAGCATGTGGTGCAGAGGGATTGGGATTTCTTTAGATGTAGCATTTCTAACAGAGCTGGGTCAGACATGGCTTTGTAAGTCAGGCAGAGATTGCCTCTATGTAGGCTATATGAGACAGAGAATACTTGGAGTTTTTTGAGTATGTCCATATAGGGCAAGTGTTTAAGGCCTAGAATCCTCTTTGTGAGGTACTTTTGTGGTCTCTCCAGTTGTTTTAGGAGTCTAGTGAGGTACATGCCAAATGGGGCATTGTACTCGATAATTGGCCTAATGAGGGAAGAGTAGAGGGAGACAATGACCTCTTTCTTCCTGGATGCAAAACCCTTAGTAATGAGATATGCCACACAAAATGACTTTCTGACCACAGTGGCAATGTGGTGATCAAAACAGCAGTTGCTGTCATTCTGTGTTTGCAGATCTCTTACAACATCTTCTATGTTCAGTGGACTACCATTAATGTAGTAATTCATGGAAACCGTGTTTTTCCCAAAGGCAACGATGACACATTTTTTTGGCATTGAGCTTAAGGCTGTGGTTCTGACACCAGTCGTTGGTCACAGTGAGGCCATTCTGTAGGATGTCAACATCACTTGGGGAGTTAATAATAGTTCCCAACTTACAACCGTCTGCAAACTTTGTCAGCCAGAGTCCCTTTGTGTTGGCCTGGATTTCAGAGAAGTAAATACCAAACAGGAGAGGACCCAGGACCGAACCCTGTGAGACTCCATTCGTGACTAATCAGCAGTCTGACTTGGAGTCAGCTACTTTCACACTGTGGGTTCTATCTGTGAGTCAGTTTGCAACCCACCTAGTGTTATATGGGTTAATACCAAGCTTAGTGAGTTTTTCTATGATTCCTGAGGGGAATGTTATCAAAAGCCTTGGCCAGATCAGGATAGGCTGTATGAACCACCTTGCTTTCATCCACAGCTCTGCTGACTGACTTAGAGAAGTCAACCAAGTTGAGCAGGCATGATCCACCCTTCAGAAAACCAAATTGTGTGGGATTCAGAGTTTGGAGATTCCCTAGATCCATGTTTATTAGGTCCATGATGATCCATTTCATAGCTTTGCAAATCATACTTATCAGGCTAATGGGGCGATAGTTCCCAGGGTCTGTAGTCGCTCCTCCTTTCTGGAGATGGATGACTGTAACAGTGCACCATTCAGCAGGGACAAAGCCTAAGGTAAGACTGTGATTGAACAGGGCACACAGGTGAGGTGCCAGTTCACTCTGGACTTCATGTAGAACACAATCAGGGATATTTTCATGTCCCATAGAAGCTGTATTCTTGGCCTTGGACAGTGCTGTTTTAGCCTGTGCAGCAGTAATACTGGGTGCCTGGCAATCTACTGGTATTGTGATTGGTCCTTTGGGGGGGATAAAGTTGGCACTGGATCTGTCAGCCAGTATACAAGCAATATCTGTTGGCTCAGTATAGGATGTACCATTGTGCAGTAGCTCAGAGCAAATCTGGGATTGCTGTGGAGATTCTTTACATAAGTATATAAGGCATTGTGGTTGTCTTTACTATCTGCTGCAATTCTGTTTTGATATCTAGCTTTAGAGGGTTTGATGAGGGATCTCAACTTTTTGTTGCAGCAAATAAGGGAGTTTTTCTAGTTTTGGGACTTTACCTTATTCCGCATCAGTTTCCTCCTTCTGTTTATAGCAGGGGACCACCAGATTGGCTTCCTTTTTTGTAGGAGAGTGTCTTGATTCGATTGGGTATGGCAAGATACATGCATTTGCGTACGTGTTCATAGAGTGCATTGGTGTATGATTCTGCGGTCAAGCAACTATTCTCCATTTGCATGGGTACAGTGAAATTAGCCACCTCTGTTTTAGGATCCCAAACTTAGCTTTGGAGAAGTTTTTCATGGCAATTACCTTCGCTGAGGGGTGGAGGGATGTGGATTTCCAAGGTGATTAGTTTGTGGTCGGATCTAACCAGGGAGGAGTTGACTTGCTGTAGAGCAACAGTCGCCCCTGTTAGTAATGACCAGGTCAAGGATGTTGCTACCGCTAGTGCAGGTAAGAGCGAAATGGTCCAGGGCATTGGAATTAATGAATTCCAGAAAACGTCGGGCAAGTGTATTGGTACATGAGTAGTTTACTCGGTTAATGGAGAGGTAGTTGAAGTCACCTAGTAAAAGAGTGTTAGGTTGGACTCTAATATTCTCCAAGGTGCTTAGGATCATGGAGTGCAAGTCTTGGGTCATGGTTGGGGACCTATAACAGGCTACAACCTGAATCTCTGTCTTACCCAGTGTTAGCTGTACCTGAAGTATCTCTGATGCATTATGTTGGACTACCAGTCTAGAGGTGTGTGCATCCTTTATGAATATGGAAACACCACCACCTTTGGAGCTTTGGTCTATGTTCTGGGGCTGAAAGGTGTGGAATGAGTTATAGCCTGGTAGTGCAGGGGTGCTTTGTGCTGCCTTGAACCAGGTCTCTGTTACAATACAAATGTCGATGTTCTGCATTTTAAGGAGTGCTTCAAGCGAGTGGATTTTGAGATTTAGACCTCTAGCATTGAGCAACATGACTCTCACATTGTATTTGTTTGCAGCTGTTACAGTGGTAATTTGGTCTTTGGAACACTGCCTAAAAAAGGCACTATAGGGGTGGCAAGAGCCTTGGCCAGTATTTGGAAGCCCAGGGTGCAGATGCAGGCCATCTCTGGCAAAGCATCGAGGTCTGTCAGTCATGTCATCCCAGGCAGACAGATACTGGATCCCCTTATAATTACACCAGAAACTTAGCCAATTGTTGAAATCATCCATTTTCTGCTTGTACTGTGGTATAATTCTGGGTGATGGTAGGATGCTGCTCAGGGCTAGGGTCATACCATATCCCATTCTGCTTTAACTTTCAGCCCATCTGGACCTACAGCTCTGGTCATGCATGCAAGAGCAAAGCCATTTAATGTGGATTAGTCTCTGTAACTTGCTGGATCAGGTCCTGTACTACCACATTACAATTGTCCTATGAGTGCTCCTCCACAGGCAGCTCAAACTATACATTTAAGATGTGGGTTGTTAATGAAAGCATAATAAATACTTGTGCCCTGCAGGTCCAAACTGGTATCTGCTGGCAATCTCTCATTAATGCCAATTACCTGGCCTGGCACCTGAGGGTGCTCTGCAGGGCAGTGACCTCCTAAAAATGGTCATCTGATTGTTTACCTTTTTTTTAACAGCCAGCATATCTTGCTACCCAAGTCATTATGATGCAAATCCAGAAACTCTGTATAGTATGAAAAACTAAACTTTGGCACTTTCATAACTTCATTAATCTCAATGAAAAAAAAATGGTTTGTTAATGCACCCCCACATGCCTTGTGACCACCAGTAAAATAAATAAATTAAAAAGAGTGCATTTAATGCATAATATGTCAGCCCCTTTCACTCTTAGTATGAGACTCCACATGATACACCCATTCTACCTCAAATGTAGATCAGGAGGAATATGCAAAATTTATAAAAGTTGGTACTCTACAAAATGCAACATGATCTGTCCTTCCAACCACACTTATACACTCTCTTGTAGAATGTCATTCAACATCCTCTTACTGTTCTTTCATTCCTTGCATCTCCTTCCAAAGCCTGCCTACTGAGAAAGGCATTTCTCCCAACTGAGAGTGCTGCTATTGTTTGCTACAAATACAAAACTTTCTGGTAGGACTGAAGATCATGTGCTCGGTCCTTGCAGACACCCCACTTCATTTCTCACCTGAGATACACTGGAAGCTTAATGTTCTGACTTGGTGATAATTAAATCAGTTTTCATAGGTTCATAGGTTCATAGGTTCATAGGTTCATACTAGGCTATCTGCCCTAGGGCATTTATAAGCCTAGCCAGAGTGTGTGTGGCTTTCACCACCCCTTAGGATGAGAATACTACGCCCTTTTAGGGTTTAGTTTACTGTGCCTCTGTCTAGTAGTGACACAGAGATGACCCCGGAGGTAAACCTACGATCTCCCATCCACTCATCAAGATTTCTCTTGAATAGAGTTAGTGAGGGGCTCTGCCTAACATGGATTGGTATTCTGTTCCAGAGTGTAGGGAGCCTCTGGGTTATGAATCTGTCCCTCCAGCATGTCCTATTTATTTCTGTGTTGAGGTTTAAGTCTCTTGTTCTCGTGGCTCTGATGGATTTGGATTTTCTGAGGTGGAGCATGTCCATTAATTCCGGATTGGACATGGCCTTGTACGTCAGGCACAGATCACCTCTGAGTAGGCGGTATGTGACTGAATAGAGCTGGAGTTTTTTCAGTCTGGCAGCATACGACATATGTTTAAGACCCTTTATCCTCTTGGTGAGGAACTTTTGGGGTCTTTCCAACTTCTGCAGGTGTCGGGTAAGATACATCTCAAATGGGGCATTGTACTCAATCATTGGCCTGATAAGAGAAGAGTACAGGGGCACAATGACCTCTCTTGATCTAGATGTGAAACCCTTCATGATAAGGTGGGCAATATAGAAGGTCTTCCTAACCACTTTGGCAATGTGAGTGTCAAATGAGAGGTTACTGTCAACCTGGGTCCCTAGGTCCCTGATTACCTCTTCCAGATTTAATGGATTACCACCTATGTGGTAATTTGTGGGTACCTTGTTTTTCCCAAAGGGTATGACTATACATTTTTTGGCGTTCAGCTTAAGGCCATGGCTCTGGCACCAATTATCCATTTCTATGAGGCCTCTCTGAAGGATGTTTGTGTCCGCTGGAGTATCAATTATGGCACCCAGTCTGCAGTCATCTGCGAACTTTGTCAGCCACAATCCTCCTATGTTTGCCTGTACCTCGGAAAAATAAATGCCGAACAAGAGGGGTCCCAGGACTGAGCCCTGTGGGACACCGCTTGTGACTGGCTTAGAGTCTGACATAGCCCCAGCAACTCTGACCATGTTGGTTCTGTCCTTGAGCCAGTTTGCAACCCATCTTGTGACATATGGGTTTACATTTAAGCTGGTGAGTTTGTCTATGATGCCCGAGTGGGGTATTGTGTCAAAAGCTTTTGCAAGGTCAAGGTAGGCTGTGTGAACTGCCTTACCCTCATCAATGGCCTTAGTGACTGTTTCAAAAAAGTCGACCAAGTTCAAAAGGCAGGATCTGCCCTTCACAAAGCCAAATTGGGTATGATTCAATGTCTGTAGGTCCCCAATATCTTTGTTTATGAGTTCCATAATGATCCTCTCCATAGCTTTGCAGACCAGGCTCGTCAAGCTTATGGGGCGGTAATTTCCAGGGTCCGTAGAAGCACCGCCTTTGTGAAGTGGGACCACTGTTGCCGTACACCACTCTTTGGGTACATATCCTGTAGTAAGGCTAAGATTAAACAGCAGCCTTATGTGTGGGTTTAGTTCCTCTTGGAGTTCATGTAGCACACAGCCTGGGACACCATCCGGTCCCATTGATGCTGTGTTTTTAGCTTTAGAGAGGACGGCTCTCACCTGGGCATCTGAGATGTTAGGGAGGCTACACTCTGCTGGGATAGTTATTTCTCCTTTGGGGGGGGAGGAGAAATTTGCACTGAACCTGTCTGCCAGAATGTTGGCAATGTCAGTGGGTTCAGTGTATTTTGTGTCATTTTGGACTAACTCTGAGCATATCTGGGAGTTTCCACCCAGGTTTCTAACATAGCTAAAGAAGGCCTTGTGATTGTCTTTTGTGTCTTTTGCGATTTTTCTCTCAAAGTTGGCCTTGGATGATTTTATGAGTGATCGTAGATTTTGCTAGTACTGATCAGAGATGCCTTCCCTTTTAGGGATTTTGCTCTGTCATGTAGTAGCTTCCTCCTCCTGTTGTAAAGTTTGTTTATGGCTGGGGTCCACCAGTCCGGGCGCCTGCCTTTGGGGGAATGGGTCTTGGTTTTATTTGGGATTGCATGATCCATGCATTCTTGAAGCTGCACGTAGAAGGCATTTGCAAAGGATTCAGCAGTGTGGGTTGTGGTTTCCACTGGCCCAGGGGCCTTGAAGGATACCACTTCAGTTTTAAGAAGTGTGAAGTTGGCTTTTGAGAAGTTCTTCACTGTGGTCTTTTGTGCAGGGGGTGGGGGTGGGATGTGGATTTCCAGTGAGATTAATTTATGGTCTGATCTTACCAAAGAGGGGTATACTTCCGGTGTGGAGCATTCTGTCCCCATGTTTGTGATGATCAGGTCTAGTATATTGTCTCCTCTTGTGGGAATGGTGACTAGTTGTTCCATTGCATTTGAGTTTATGAATTCTAGGAACCTTTGGGCTAGGGTGTTGGGGCTTGAGTAATGTTCCCAGTCTATGTTTGGGTAGTTGAAGTCTCCCAATATGATGGTATTTGGAGAGACATTCATACTCTCCAGTGTCTTCAGGAAGGCTGTGTGGGGTTCCTGAGTTTGAGACGGTGGTCTGTAGCATGCTACAAACTGTAAGGCAGTTTTGCCTATGGTTAGTTGCACCTGGATGGTCTCCGATGCTTTGTGCGTTGCCACTAACCTGGAGGTGTGGGTATCTTTGATGAATATGGATACTCCCCCTCCTTTTGTGGTTCGGTCCAAGTTTTGGGGCCAGAAATCATGATATGAGGTAAAACCTGATAGTGCTGGGGTGCTCTCAGGAGCCTTGAACCAGGTTTCAGTCACTGCACAGACATCAATGTTCTCCATACTGAGGAGGGCTTCGAGGGCGTGCATCTTGAGGTTTAGACTTCTGGCATTGAGCAGCATTACCCTTAGTTTTTTCCACTTGTGTTTTCTAGGGAGGTAGGTTTGTCATTTGAGCCTTGCCTAAAAAAGGCACTATGGGGGTGGCAAGAGCCTTGGCCAATATCCAGAAGCCCAGAGGTGACAGGTGCAAGCCATCCCTTGTGAAGCAGTGTGGCTTGTCAAGCATGTCATCCCAAGCAGACAGACATTGGATCCCCTTAGAATGACACCAGTAATTAAGCCAATTGTTAAAACTGATCATTTTGTCTTTGTACTGTGGCATCATTCTTGATGAGGGTAAGATGCTGCTCAGGGTCAGGGTCATACCGGCCTGGGCTACATAATCAGAGAGCTCCTCTATGTCTCTTTTCATGTAGTCCAGGGAGGTACGTCTCAGGTCGTTCACACCGGCATGTACAGTGACTGAGTCATATTTGTACTTGCTGTGGAGTGACCTGTGCATCACTTTCCTAAGAAACATACTCACCAGCTAATGCTATAGTTACAAATGCTTCCATCCTATCATATAGCAAAAACAACTTCAACAAGCTGGACACAAATTAACAATGTAACAAAGCAGTCATGTTCTGTAGGTTTACAACCACCACCTTCATATTTGGTAGTTGTTGCCAGAGAATAATCTAGTCTTTATGTTTTCATTTATGATAGTTAAGCACACATTAGTGAGCTCTCCAATAACTGGACATTGGGTAAAGATTGTTAATATCTGTATTTATTTATTTTGCAGGTAGATGGACTGGACCATACATGTCCATGTTTCACCACAGCTTTGTTACAGAGAATATTTATTTACATATTTAATTATTTTTATTTGTTAAACACAAATAATCTAGCTGAGCTAAAAGTCCATTTCAGGTGATGTTTAGAGACAAAAGCTCTATAGTTGTACAGCAGAGGTAACATCACCTTTACATAGACATGTTTGAATGCATCTACAAACAATACAAAATACATACGTACATAAAACATATCAGTAATGAAGGTTACATAAATATAAGCAGCAATGTATACCAAGAGTAGAAGATAAGGTTAAAAATGTAGATAATGTAGTGGTCAAAGGAGGCAGAGGAAAAGAGAGAGAAAAACTGGGATGGATGGAGATGGACATTAGCTTGATGGGGAAGAACTTCATGTACAAGAGAAAGTTAGGTATTTTTTAGACTGTAGAGAAAGTTTTAATTTTACTGTCATGTCTAAGGTCTGGGAAATGGAATTCCATGGCTTGGCTACATGAACAAAGTGCAGAATCACAAATGCAGTTATTTGATTTGACAACATCTAGGAAGTTTTGGGTCTGAGTTCTTGAGGGTCTGCTAAATATACATTTTGAAAGTAAGTAAGAGATGGGCGGGTATTTCTTAGGTCATGTGTGTGGCTTTTAACTGCGAAATGTTAAAACAGTGTTTTAGCTCTAGCAATTTGTCCAGTAACGTGCTTTAAAATTACAGGTTTTGCTGGATATATTAATAATGCATTTTCTTTGTAGGTTTGTTCTAGCTTGTGTAGGTACATTTTTGGAATCTTAGTAAGGATAGACAATGCATAAAGTAATGTAGATATTAACAAGAGTTTGGCCTGTATTTAGTTGTGCTGCTTCGGTTAGTTATGGTTTTGATTTGTGTCACATACCCAATGTTTTGTGGATTTTGAGGTTGCATAGTCAATATACTTCTGGAAGGATAGTTTATGATCTATGAATAAGTTTAAAAGTTGGTTCTACTGGTGTGATATTTTTTGTAGCAGTTGAAATTTTACCGGAGACAGCATAAGTAGTTTAGTTTTATTGGCATTTCATAAAACATTTCAGTCAAAGCCAATGGTGTAGGTTTTGAAGGTTAAGCTATATGTAATGCTGCAGCTGACTGAAGAACTTGGCAGTACCGATAACAGTGAAGTCATATGCACACAGCAGTAAAGTGGCATCAGAAATCTTGTCAGGCATGTCATGTACAAAGATACTGAACAGAATTGTTATACGTATTGAGTCTTGAGGAGCACCTACATTATTCAGTAGAAATGTAGAAACTACTTAGAGCCATTTTTCTGCTTGTTGATTAGAAAAATAAATGTGTGCCATTCTAATTTATTATGTGTTAGATCCATTTTAGCCAACCTTTGTGAAATGTTTATCAAAGGTCTTATATAAATCTAGAAAAATAGCAGTGATGGAAAGACCCTTTCTTTTTGGTGTCTATATTATAAGATCGACAATTGAAAACACTGAACACCATATGGTCGATTTCTTCAAACATCGAACTTATAAAAACAACCAAAAAAAAAAGAAAAAAGTACCCTAACAGGTTTAAGCCGGGGACAAGCCCCCCTGCATCCCCACACCCCCACTACTTAAATATACCAACTCCAAGACCGCACTACATTGCAATAAATGGAAAATTCCCCTTACTGAGATTTCCATTTATACATTTGATGTTGTGCACTTTCGCTATTCTCGTGTCGACAATATCAGCTTCTATGTTGTTGGCTTTCGAGAATATAATATAGACCCTTTTTTTGTTATGATTAATAGTATTTAAGAAGTATAAAAGGCCATTTGCAGTGCTAAATCTACATCAAAAATCATGTTGCACATTAGATAAATAGTTATTCACAAATTGATGCAACAGCAGCTTCTGTATACATTCTTCAGATATTTTTGAAATATGGGATAGTATGGCAATAGGTCTAAAATTATTAAGAGATTTGTCTGTTTCTCCTTTATCAAGATATATGAAATATCACTGCTTCCATTGGATTGGAACATAAGATTCATGTAGGGAACTATATATTAGTATTAGAAAAGAACAGGCATTATGACAACTGCAATTTGAAAATATTGAAATGGAAGAAGGTCTGGAACGAGTTAGGTGGGTTTTGGCTTTGGTGGTATCCTTTCTTATTTGAGTGACAATTACTTGCTATCATTCTTGCTTGGTATGAAGTTATTGTTTTATACGTTCATCGGTTCTTACTAGGCTAATGACCACTAGGACCCTTAAAATCCTAGCCATGCACCCTAAACCCATTTGGATCCCGAGTATCATGGGAATCTATATGGGGACATGTTAGTAGGGAGCTAATACTTTTCTTATTAATGCCCTCTGTCCATAAGGGACACAGGCCCAGATCAGGGGTAAATTTACAATTTCCCATCCGATTGTTAAGGTTTCATATGAATACTGTCAGGGATGAACTCTGTTTTACATGGATGAGCAACCTATTCCATAATGTGTGGATTTTCTGGGATACATATTTGGCTCTCCAGCACATTCTTTTTATACCACACGTAAAGTTCAGATCCCTGGATCTACTGTTTCTGGTGCTGTTTTGCACATTTGCAATAGATCTATCAGGGCTGGGTCTGAGGAAGCCCTGTAAGCCAGGCAAAGATCCCTTCTCAACAACCTGCAGGAGACTGAGCACAGAGAAAGAGCCTGCAGGCGATCATTGGACAACAAGGGTATTCATGCCCTGAATTCTCCTGTTGAGATGATAAACATTTGTGGGCATTCCGACCGTTTCAAGTGTCTGATTAGCTATATGTCAAAGGTGGAACTGTACTAAATGATAAGTCTGATAAGGTCTGAATACTGTGGTTCTTTAATTTCCTGAGATGTCGATGCAAACACCTTGCTTATACGTTGGGTGCCATAGAATGGTTTTTGTACTTTCTTAGCTATGTGTTGGTCAAAGGGCAGATTGCTGTCTACTTATGTTTCCAGATTCCTTACTACTGGTTCAACTCTTAGGGGTGCTTTATTGATAGAGTAATTAACTTGGGTTGACAGTTTCCCAAAGGGCATTATAATGCATTTTTGGCATTGAGTTTTGTACAAAAGAGTTACTTATGTCGTATGAAATAATTGTTGAAAATGGCAGCAATGTTAATATCAGTTTTACTGTGGAAAGACTCTTTTTTCTGTTTTGCCCTAGTTTACAAACTGTTAATATTTGCCCAGCACTGTTTGGGATTATTTTGATGCTGGAGTAGTTGCTGGTTAAGTAAAATTTGCAACTGCTGGACTTCTAAGGTAAGTGTTGAACCATCAGTAGAAAAATAAATGTGTAAGAACACAAATGAATGGCATGGCCTTGCATAATGTTACTGCTAATGTAAGTAAGTATAAGCTGAGTGATTTTTGCAGCAATGACACTAATATGCAAATATATAGATTCCAATCTGCATTAGCCAGGCTTTAATGTTTCTTACTCTTTATAACTGATTAATTAGTTAACATGCAGGACCTGATTATTTTAAACTCTATTACATGTATTACACTGTGTTGTCAACTTTAATCTAATGTTGTTAAACTGTTTGTATTATGTTCTGTGTGGAGGTTTTCTGCTTGGGCCTCCCCTGAAAAAAAGGACATGTATCCAGTCTGACTTTCCCAGTAAGAAAATGCAAAATAAAATAAAATTAAATTAAATTAAAATAAGTGACTATGTTACAGAACAGACTTATGTCAATACATTTCTTCTCTATGTCAATACATGTGTTCTCTATCAACTAATAGGCCTCATGCATCAAAGATTCACAAATTCATACCTCTCAAATGTACAGATGTTTACACAATGTACATAGTTTGGTCTCATACTTTTGCACTGACAAATCATTAAAGACTGAAGTTAGGAAATAATGACAAACATTGCAGTTTCAGACTTCATGTCCCTCAGAAAAAAATCATATGGTAATGCAAAACCTGTTATTCTAACCAAATTATGTCAAACTTTTCCCAATTTTTGACCTTTGTCCCACTATTATTTATGACTTGGTCTAGCTTTCTTGGTCTAAGAGGTTGAGGGGGGGCGTACACATTACTGAAACCT
Organism: Protopterus annectens; assembly: GCF_019279795.1. Classification (NCBI taxonomy): domain Eukaryota; kingdom Metazoa; phylum Chordata; order Ceratodontiformes; family Protopteridae; genus Protopterus; species Protopterus annectens. The sequence goes on from NC_056751.1 coordinate 465,664,532, forward strand.
GTAAGAAAGCAGTGCAATTTGCAAAACAACATCACAAACACAGATATACTAAGCACTCAGTCAGCTATGCACCCTGGGCTTCAGACAAAAGACATAAGTATCAAGGATATGGAACAGTTATCATCATTTGCACAGGGTGTTGTGTGTGTGTGTGTGTGTGTGTGTGTGTGTGTGTGTCAGGGGGCAGGAGGGCTAGACTGATCAAATGGTAGTGAGTGGGTGTGAGTAAGAAAGAGAGAGAGGCAGAAATATGGATAAAGTAGAAAATGACCACTGAGACAGAATGAGCTGTAAGCCTCACAAATGACCCAAGTAGGTGTTATGTGTGTGTGTCTGCATGGGCACTGAAGGTAAAATGTAAGATAGTTTCTGCAAGAACTCAACCAAGCCCTATGCTAGCTCTACATCCTGGTATGTCAGACAGGTGTAAGCTGTGCATGCTAGAGGTGACAGTTCATCGTTGTTATCCCAGAACATGAGAACTGGCTCTGCCAGGAGTTGCACTGAAAAGTCCATGTCCATGGTCAGATGAATTGCTGTTATGTGACTGTGATTGATGTCTGCTGGATGAGCCGTCCTCAAAAGTACACCTAGAATCACGACACTATGGCCTATGATATCTGGGTGTGGACACCTCAATCACCTATGGAGAGGTGGAAGTAGTGCAACTACGGGAGCATAATCAGGAACAGCCATGTTTGCTAACATCAGGTGATGTGGCTGACCTAAATCCACATGGATGCTGTCCCCCTCCATTCCATCATAGACACTGACCGTTCCATGTCATTCATCTGTTGCATTTAATAGGCAACTTAGTGGAAGGATTCATGCATGTCAACCTATGCCACATCTACAACCCTAAGTATTTCCTTAGAGGCCCTATTGGAATATGTCTGTGCCTCCATGACAGCCCTGAGCATATGCTGAGTGGCACGGAAAGACACATCATGATCAGGTAGAGGATGGACAGTAGGTCTCGTTGGAGTACCCCTAACAAACTTACTAAGTAACATCTTGCCCACACTTTGGCTATGGCCAGAATCAACAGACAGTGAAGTCACAGTCATGGCCGGCCTTAGGCATAGGACAACTAGGCGGCTGCCTAGGTCACCAGTCTAGTAGGGGCGCTTCTCCAGTATTTATTTGGTGTAGATAGACTAGGATGGGGGCACCAGATGGTGTGGTGGGGGCGCTGTGGAGCCCTTTTGCCTAGGGCATCAGTTGACCTAAGGCTGCTCCTGGTCACAGTAACAAGACTACCCTGATAAAGTGTCTCACCCTCCACCTGTTCAATATCTGAGGGCTCACTGGAATAATTATGGATAAGCCTATTGGCTGTGCCTGATGGAAATACAGGGGATAGCTGAACGTAAACCTCATTTTTAGATTCAACCACTGACCCCTGACTGTACCTCTGTTTGGCTGCCATCATCATCAAAGCCTGCTGATACTCTGACATGCGGTGATAAGAGTCCTGCATTTCCACTGTCAGGATCACCTGTGATAATAAGCAACAAACACAGAAAAGAAATTAATACCTACACTACAATTTAATATATGCTAACAAATTAACACTGGTGCCACTATCACAAATGGTACAGCAATAAACACACGTTCACCTGACACCCACCTCACACATCTGGACAAATGCATATTTCTGTCAAATGTTCATCAATACTCAAATAAAAATGTTTGGCTTACCACATGCAGATTACTTCACACTGGAAGAAGTTAAGCAAAAGGTAAGGACACCATCAATACAATTCCAATAACACAGGGGAACTACTTTTTTGCCTTTATATATCCAGTAACAATACTTTTAACTGAAACTTGGCTGACACGTTCACCCAAAGCCCATGTGTAATGAACCAGAATGTACTGTTAACTGTATACAGTTATCAATAGGTCCTCCCCCCAAAAAATTAATTAAAACAACTGAATTACTACTTTCAATATTTTACTATACAAGAAAATGTTAAAAATTGACATATGTAAGCTTACCTGGAAGCTAATCCTAAAACATACTTGTCCTCCAAAACAATAACACCAACATCAATACCATGCTGTTGTGCACTTTCCATTGAGCTCCCTGGATGCCTGACAGTAGACAGGAACTCTTCATTTGGTGTCAGTGGTGGCTCTGTAACAGGGCCCTCTACCTGTAGCTGGCTCTCCATGGTCCACTACAGGGCCCTCTACCTGTAGCCGGCTCTCCATGGTCCACTACAGCTGCTCTTCTCTGGGTTGATGAAATCATATCAGCGGCCCTATGATGCATCTGATCATAAATCCTGCTGCACCCCCCATGGCATTGACATAATTTACCATCTGGTTCCAAATTTGCATTCTGACAGAAATATTCCCACTTCCTCTCTCAAGCAGAAAGGCATCATGTTGCCTATATGCTTGGGCAAGTACATCATTCTCACAGTCATTGAAGGGAGGTTTGCAGGAACTGGGATGCGTGGGTGCTATAATAGTAGGTTTCATAAAACAAAAAAAGGATACTACACATAAATATTACATAAATAAAAGTCCTACTATTACTCACTGGAGAAACACAAAATGTCAGGTATTAAAATAAAAAAAGGTTATGTGATTGTAATATATCACAACCACACACAAACCAAGGTTTGATCCAAAACAAGAAAGAACAAGAGTAAACCTCTTTAAACAGTTTTCGTTTGTGGCAAACATGGAAAATGGAACTTGGCTCCCCCACCCAAACAACACGCAAATGACAGTTTTTACCAAGCAAGGAATAATACATCAGTCAATTGTTATAAGTGCTTTCCAAAAATTTTCACAAAATGTGTACACATTTACAACAAAAACATCATTTTTATACAATTGCCAATCACCTGTACCCATGCACAGAGGTGTCCATGGGCCATCTTAGAAGGCTAACACCCCTATGTCATTGACAATATAGGACATTTACCTTTCATTTACATAACATAGAAGAGTGTAAGATAAACAGTTATAACAATAACACTTGTGATGAAAGCTAATGAGGCTGTGTATCTGATAAAGTAAAATGCTCTGACAAAATGCCTATGCCATCAGTAAACTTCTAAGTAGTGCATTTGCTAATGCATGTGTGTGTGTGTGTGTGTGTGTGTGTGTGTGTGTGTATATATATATATATATATATATATATATATATATATATATATATATATATATATATATATATATATATATATATATATATATATATATATATATATATATATATATATATATATATATAATATAATATATATATATATATACATATAGATATATATATATATATATATATATATTTATATATATATATATATATACACGTCTGCTTGAGATTAACAAAATCTCAGTAGACCAACTTTTAAAACACTGAGCCAAAAAGCTCAATGTGTCAAAAGAGCAACACATCAGAATGCAGACTTCCGAAATGCTCGACAGTCCAACTTGAGCGGAACAGGAAATCTGCTGTTGCTGTTGTTGACATTGTAGTGCAATCTCGGATTTGGTATCTATAAGTTGCAGGGGTTGGGGATCAGCTTCCCATGGGTTTTGCAGGGGGGGTAGCTCCCATGCAAAAATGTGAAATGTAAAGGTATGTTCATTTGAGTTTTTTATTGTAGTGTATGTTTTGTCTTAGTGGTAAGGGTTTAGATTAGTTTAGATGGTGAGTCAGATGTGGGGGAGGATAACTTGGAAGTTTTGTTTGGAATGTGTTTTTTGCTGTGTATGTTGTTTGTGTGTGTTGTATGTATGTTGTAAGGAGGTTTGTCGGGATTTTGTAGTGTCGGGATTGTGTTTGTCAGGTATTTGAGGTGTCGGTTTTGTGTAGTGTTGGTGTTGTCAGCTTGGTGTTTTAAATATCAGTCTGCTGAAATTTCGGTAATCTCAAGTAGGACCATATCTATCTATATCTATATATATATATATATATATATATATATATATATATATATATATATATATATGGGATCCATACAGATCCCCAACTGCACTTTCCACCGAAACATAAATCGCCGAGCATACTTAACCGAAAGCGCTGGTCACCGAAGCAGCACTTTTGGATAAGTATGCTTGTTGTGCCGGTTGTACTACAGTGCAGATAAGGGAAAATTCCCTTTTCCCCACTGTAGTGCGACCTCAGAGTGAGAATATTAAAGTAGGGTGGTGTTGGGGGTGCAGGTGGGCTTGCCCCCCTGCATAGCAGTAGGTTTATAATTTTTTTTAAACATACTTTAATGAAAGCGCTTTTTCAATGAAAGCACTTTCAGTAAAGTGTGTTCGGTAATTATGGATTCGGAATGTTGATCTTTTGATCAAAAGTCCTAGATCTTTATATATATATATATATATATATATATATATATATATATATATATATATATATTTTTTTTTTTTTCTTGGTAACGTGAGCAAATATAGTATGTAACTGAAAAATTAAATCATACATTAGCAAGATCAGAAGTCTTCTGTGCAGATAACTTCAAAGTAATATCAATCTCTTTCTGTGTTGTCCACATATATCCTTATCTTTAGGTTTCCTAGCTACATGGTTACCTTTTTATAGTATAGATTCAGGCTTGTGAGCAAGCTGAATATACAAATGAGGTGAGAACTCATTAGACTTGCTGAATCCCAAATATTTGACCACATGTAGCAAGTGTAAATATAGTGCAGGTACTCCCTCAATGTTAGTGACTAATGGATTGCAACTGTGAATGATTACTAGTAAGGAGTATGAAAGCATAACAACAAGTCAGACCCCCTTACCTGCAGTGGGTGCGTCACCCAGATTATACTTACAAAGTGTAGAAGTAATTGTATCAAGGTTGTAAATGGAAGTGAGCAGCACACATTTCTCACTTTCTATTTATTAATAGCCAAACTCCCCTGCTTTTGCTGAAAACTATATATTATTGTCATTTAATATCCATAGGTTCATATGAACCTATGAACCTATGAACCTATTTAATATCCTTATACATTTTAAGGACAATGATACAAAATGGCTTACTGACTGAATGCCTTAGATTATTGCTCAGATAAGAGAAAAATGGACACAATACAAAGAGAAGACAGAGAAGCATTGCTGCAAACAATACTCCTAGATGGTTGTTTGATCAGTCATTGCACTAAATATGTAATTAACACATGTACAAACAACTGAGAGTGTGCAAGTGTTATATGTCTCATTAATACTGTGGATGAAATGGGACTTGCGTGTATGCACAATGATTTGCATTCCTACTGCAAAGCTGTTTCTGTGGTAAATATGGCTAAGACACCCTTACTGTTTTTTGTAGGTTAATTGGTGTGACAGTTCAAATCCAAAGTTGTGTAAAATTCTGTAATGTGTGCTAAAATACATTTTGTAATGTTGTTTGTTTTTTAAAATATTAATATTTGTGTGGTGCATAGCTTAGAGCAAACACAGAGAAGTAAATCAAATTTAATGTAACATACTTCTATGATAAAGACTGCATAAATTACACCTGTGAATCAAGTGTGTGTATAGCACACCTGGTAAATATGATGAACGACACAGTATATACTATTTGTAAAACATGGTCACACATTTATCTTTTAAGGATGAAACCTATTAAACACTTCTTAGAAGGATATTACAAGGAGAGATTTGCCTGTCACATTTGTGCATCACTTACCTTTGAGCAAACAAGGTCTAATGGCCCACACAGGAAGCAGAGCTTCTCAATTTCAAAAAGGATACATTGTTACCAATTTTGCTGACCATTGTGCAATTCCACTAGGAGGTGCTGCACGATGGTCATCAACACCTGCATGTTAAGAACATCTGCAGACAGGAAGCAGGCAGTAGTCCATTTAAAAACTGATAGATTGTTGCATCTTTTGCTAACCATCGCATGAACCTGCTAAGTGGTGTTACTCAATAGTCATCTATTTCTCACAACAGCTGCAGGTCCAGAACCCCTGCAGACAAGAAGCAGACAGTAGACAGTTTCAAAATGAATACATTGTATCATGTGTGGTTTGCCATCGCACAAACATGCTAAAGTGCATTGCATGATGGTTAGCACACATGCAAAGTAATGAATGTAAAAATATACAACCACTGCCTAGTTGTTCCTGTGGCAGCAGTAAGTTAAGGGGTATAGTACAGATGAGCCTGGTTTCTAATCTAGTTAAACCCAAACTTTTCTTACTGATGTTCCACTTTATAAAAATTAACAGTAGAAAATGCTTATTCATAGGAATAACTATCTATAACATGTGCATTGAGTATACACAGTATATCACAGATATATTGAATGTGCAAGTGTGGGTATCGGTACAGTTATGGATGTACAATTACACAGTTACAAAGCCAGAGTTCTAATGTAGTACACTGCCAATTTTAGTAATGCTTGGCCAATCAATTTTATGAAATATAAAGCAATATAAACATAATTATAAATAACATTAAGTATGTATAGCGCTGGGGCTCATATGAATTATATGTGTGACTGAGGGTATACTGACAATTATTATAACCACAAGAAAGACCAGCGAAAAACAGCTCTACTTTCCACCTGAATGAATTTATTAATAAAACCTTATAGTGTCGTCTCTAGCGCCTCAGCTGTTGCCTTTACAGAGTTAAGGCAGCTTTAAAAAAGACAACATTATTTCTGGGTCAAAGAAGAACAGGAGCTTTGTGTCGGGCAAAAGTGGAGTGTCCTCGTTTGAGGAAGAAGAAGAATTTCAGCAAGAATTTCCTGCTTTACAAAGACCAGCAGAGGGACAATCCTTTTGCAGGACTTTTCAGGGCTCCGGTGGAAATAACTGCAGTTATAACACAAAGAAAAGAGGCTGCCAGGGACAGGAATATGGTAGAGACCCGGGAGAAGGACGTTACAAGAGAAGTAAATGGACTAATTAATAAGGTACAACCAGTTTATTTAAAAGACTATGTGGTTAATTTGTCCAGTTACATTTTTGATAATGTGGAATTAACAATTCTAGATAAAGGTTTAAAGTTTATACCTACTGTATTGCCTCGATTATATGAGGTAAAAGGGGAAATTCAAGAATTGGTACGTAAAATGAATGTGAGGGAATATTTTTTTAACCAGGGAGAACAAGTTGTCTCCGTGGAAAGTGATTGTGATTCAACTGCTAGTGGGGAATTTTACTGTTCTTGTGAATCAGAAGTGGAAAACAATGCTTATACTTTGTTTGATTTGAGTAAAATCAAAACTAAAAATATTTTTTTCCACCTTGTAAGAATGTTTGCATACAACGTTTCAACAATGCATTACAGTTTCTTATAGAAAAGGAACTGAAGGAAACAGCTGAAAGTAATAAGAAGTATAATTTGACAAAGGAAGAATGGTTTAAATTACAATCAAATGAGTCAGAATTGTGATTTGATATTTAAGCCGTCTGATAAAGGGGGCAAATTAGTGGTCATGAATTCAATTGATTATTTAGAGATGTGTTTACAACATTTAAGAAATTAAGAAATATATAGCATTACAGATGATACAAGTTTAGTGAAAGTGCAACAGGAATTGTATAATTTGTTAAAAAAAGGAGAAAGGTTACATTATTTCATGGCTAAGGATATTACACATAAATTATATATAAAGAATAGCACAGTAGCAAAGTTTTTTTGTGTTCCAAAATTACACAAAAATGTTCAAAAGCCTCTAGGTCGACCGATAGTTTTGGCAACTGGGTCTTTTACGTATATTGTGAGTAGCTTTTTACATGAAATGTTAATTACAGAGGTGGTGAAATTACCATCTTATATCAGAGATTCTTATGATTTTTTGGATAAAGTACGAGGAATAGAGTGTACCAAGGATATGTTTTTTATTACAGCGGATGTGGTTAGTTTATATACAAACATTACACATCATCTAGGTCTGAAAGCTGTACAACATTTTCTTAGGGATACACCTAGGACTCAATATGTTATGGAATTACTATACTTCTGTTTGACTAATAACATTTTTGAATTTGATGGAAAGTTATATAAACAGAAGGTAGGAACAGCAATGGGAGCGGCATTTGCCCCAGTTTATGCCAACTTATTCATGGGACTGGTTGAGAATGAATATATTTACAGAAGTCAGTTTTTCAATAGATATGTGCTCAAGTATTTTCGCTTTATAGATGATTTGATTTTTATTTGCAAAGGGGAAAAAAATCTGGCTCATGAATTTGTGGACTATTTAAATAATAAAAATACCAAAATATGCCTTTAGATAGAAGAAGTACTCCCAATCACTCGGATATATATATGAAATGTAAACCAAAGTCAGTATTGAGTGATGGAGCATAACAGATCAAGTATCCAGGAACACACCAGCTGTACATAAGACTTTAATCCACAGTGTTGCAAATCACAAGTACAAAACATAGACTGCTGCAGTTGATAAGCGCTTTCACCCAAAAAATGAGCTTCTTCAGATCAATTTACTGCTACCCATAATACCCCTATGTATACATTGTAAAATCATTAATTCAATTAAACAATTAGAGCAGCACATTAAACAGTACAGATATATCTCTTATAGTAGTTCATACTTTTTCTACATTCAGATATATTTCATAACCATAAATGTTAAAATCATTGCTTCTATATTATATATATATATAGAGACAAAATATTTAAAACAGATGTATAAAAAACTATAAGAAAACTTATAAAAGCTATAACATTAATAATGAAACCAAACATATGAACATATGAGCATATAAACATTTATACTGCACACTCATAATGTAATATGGACCTATTCTATCTATATTTGACATTGATGTTCCATCTTTTTTTCAGAGCTGGTTTTATAGAGGCTCTCTCATTCAAACCTGAGCCTCTATCAGCCCTCAACCTCATAATCCACTTGCTTTCTCTATCTTCTGTGTGGTTCCTAATGTCACCACCTCTAATATTGGGTTTTATCTGTTCTAGAACTCTGAACAGAAAAGAATGTGAACTACCTGACTCAACCACATGTTTAGCTAACGCATTGTGTGTGTTCCCTTTTCTCATGTGGTATATATGTTCACGTATTCTGTCCTTGAACTGGCGGTTCATTTTGCCCACATAGAATGCATTGCATATCTGGCAGACTGCCAGATATATAATATTCATGCTAATGCACGTGGCCTCCACTTGGGTCTTGAACTGTACATGAGAGTCTGGATGTAGAAATACTGTATCATTATCAATATAGATACATTGGTTACAGTGCCCACATGCCTTAGTGAAACCAAGTCCTGTTTGTCGCCCATCCTTCTTAGAATAGCATAATAGCCTTCTAAGATTTAATTTATTCCTATATAGGAAACTCGGTTCCTCACCTACCACCTGTCTAATCCCCTCATCTGTACATAATATAGACCAATGCTTATTAAATATATTCCTAAGAACCGTATGATCATTGGTATATGGTAAAGAGATCTTAACTTCATTTCTCATAATTCGTAGGTTCTCTTCACTCTCCAGTCTAGGTCCATAATATGGTGCTGCTCTACCTAGCCTAAGTTCTTGTATATCACTAAGCTGCTTATCAATCTCTTTAACACTATAGCCCCTTACTGTAAGTCTCTCTTTTAAATCTTTAATGCCTGTTTCAAAACCTGTGTTGGTGGCATTGAGTCTAGAAACACGCATGCCTTGTCCTCTAATAATATTATTAAATATATAATTCGGATGCATGCTATACCTTGATAATATAGTATTGTGGTGACATGGTTTACGATATACTCCGGTATTCAATAGGCCATTGTCCAATTTTTCAATGAATAAATCTAAAAAATCTATTCTATGAGTAGAGTAGCTCATTGTGAATACCAAAAAATTGGTTAGGTTATTGATCATTCCATGAAATTCCTTCAATGAACTAACATCACCTCTCCATAACATAAACACATCATCTACAAAGTGTCTGTAAAATACTACAGATTGTATGTATTCATCAGTTCTAAATAGTACTTTGTTCTCCCAATGAGCTAAAAACATATTTGCATAGCTGTTTGCACATGGCGTACCCATGGCAACACCAGCTTGCTGTTTATATAATAAATCATTAAACATAAAAATATTGTTACCCAACACAACATTTAATAAGTGTATCAATTAGTCTATCTGAACTGGTGTAAATATGCTATGCTCCGATAGATATTCTCTAACATATATAATGCCCAAGTCATTGGGTAACACAGTAAATAACGATTGGATATCAAATGTAACCAATATCAACCCATCGTCATTCACTCTGCTATTCATACAATCATATAATTCAAGCAAAAACTGCTTTGAATCTCTAAGTATTGTAGAGTTATTGTTCAATACAGGACGTAAATGTTTCTCAATATATACTGAGATGTGTTCAGTGACCCAACCCTGCCCAGATACTACTGGTCTCATGGGTGGGTCACTGACACTCTTATGTATCTTGGGAAAACCTTGTATCATAGGAACTAAAGGATTTAGAATTTTAAGATATTCAAACAGTTCCTTATCAATGATACCACCATTAAACATATCAAGTAGGACATTCCCTACTTCTAAAATAATCTTTTTCACTGCACCTTCATCAATCCTTAAATAAAACTTATCATTCAATAATTTCAACATAGCTGTTCGATAGCACGTGGTATCCATAACTACAACTTGTCCCCCTTTGTCAGCTGGTCTAATTGTTACTGCTTTATTCAACTGTAGATTCCGTGGACTTTCTCTTTCCTTTCTACTGAGATTGTCCTTGTTCTTAATGTGTACGTTGCCACTAAAATATTTATGTAATTCATCTTCAGTTAACTTTAGATAAGCCTCAACAAGTGGGTGATGTATCGGTGTGAAACTGCTTAACCTTTTGAATCCTAATGATGTCTCATTCCCATTATCAGTATTCATAGCATTGTTCTGAAACATCAATTTCAACATTAAGTTCCGACAGAACATTCTCGTATCCAATATTGTGTCAGCTAGATTGCTATGCCCACTAGGGATAAAACTGAGTCCTTTATTCAGCAAATTTATCTCATGTTGTGTTAGCTCATATCTAGATATGTTACAAACCAGTGAGTTATCAATATGTATACTATCATTCTTCAAGAGCGTACCCATCATATTCATTGCCCTATCTTGTTCCTCCACATTTTCTTTATTGTATGCTGTGGATGGAACTCCTCTGAGGCCTTCCTTTTTTGTCGCCCTCTGCTTAGGGATCGCCCCCTTTTCATACCCTTGTCCTTCCTCACGAGTAAAGGAAAAGGAATCTCTCCATGACCTGTTTCTATCATATTCATGCTTTTATTTACTGACTTAGGTCTAACAACCCTGTCATTGGCTATTATGTCCTGGTTCGGCAACTTGTTCACAACCTGGACTTGAGGATATAAATTCATTTCCATAGACCCATTATGTGCAACACCATGTGTTATTATATCATTACTATTTTCTGTGTCATTATCTGCATGTATGATACTAATAACATCCTCAGTGTCTATAGATCCACCTGCTAACCTGTTTGGTACTCTATCTGGTGCTCTATCCAACATATTATTAGTAGTATCGCCACCTATTCCTCGTGTTCTATCATGCGTAACAACATTGTCTTACAAGTCAGAAACAGAACCTATACCTTTGTTTGTAATATCATTTGTGTTAGTAACAGGAACAGTTTTACTATTATTAGCCTCACTATTCAACACATTATTCCTATCTACAACTTCAGTCACATCCCTATCGCCATATCTTGGCCATACAAAGACGTGACCCATCGAAAAATCTTTATGGTCACGTCTGATCTTATTTTGTTTCTGTTGGAGAAGTTTACGTTCAAGCGCCGAGACGCCATCCAGTAAACTCTCAAACAGAGGCATAACCAACATATCAGAATACATAGAAAAAATGTCCGACCTTTGTATTTTAATGTTTGTTATTAAGTCATCTTCCTCAGGCAAAAAATAGTCAATAAGCAGTTGCATATACTGCCTACTGACCTCTAAATTAATCTGCTGCCACCTCGTCATCAACTCAGGATGCTGCTCTCCCTGGTTCGGCATATTAAAAACACGGAGACCTCTTGGCACTATCCGGTGCTCCAAACAGTACTGAAAATGCATCCGTTGCGTCTGCAACCGTTTCAAGCGTCCAAAATCTTTCTCTAACTTGTCCAACATGTGTTGCAATCTCTCCAAATCCACGATCGGTGCATTGTCGTCATTGCTATGCGGCGAATTACTCAACTGCCAAGATGCAACCCTCGAACACTGTAACTGCTGCCCGAATCTTTTCACCAATAGAGCTGATGAGCCCAGGTCTACACCCCGGGGCTCATAATCAAGCTCTATATCAATTTCATTCAAATCTTTCTGCATCTCGTATGTATACCTGTTATGTATACTATAAATACGTTAGATACATTGTTTTCATTGTTTTCGTTGACTGATCTGCTTCTATCAAGGCACGATTAAATGAACAGCAATAAAAATACCAAAATATGCCTTTAGATATAAGAAGTGCTCCCAATCACTCGGATATATATATAAAATGTAAACCAAAGTCAGTGTTGAGTGATGGAGCACAACAGATCAAATAACCAGGAACACACCAGCTGTACGTAAGGCTTTAATCCACAGTATTGCAAACCACAAGTACAAAACACAGACTGCTGCAGCTGATAAGCGCTTTCACCCAAAAAATGAGCTTCTTCAGATCAAATCACTGCTACCCATGATACCCCTATATATACATTATAAAATCATTAATTAATCCAATCAAACAATTAGAACAGCACATTAAATAGAAAGGATGTATCTCTTATAGTAGTTCATACATTATCTACAATCAGATATATTTCATAGCAATAAATGTTAAAATCATTGCTTCTATGATATATATATAGAAACAAAATATTTAAAACAAATATATATAAAAGACTGTAAGAAAATATATAAAAGCTATGACATTAATAATAAAACCAAACATATAAACATATGAGCATATAAACATTTATACTGCACACTCATAACGTAATATGGACCTATTCTATCTAAATCAAAGACGCACAAATTGAAGCTAAAAATATAGTGTATAACTTCATAGAGAGAGGTTATAATTCAGAAGAGATTAAATCAACTTATGTGAAGTTATATGAAAATGATAAAAAAGGTATATTGAGTAAGGGAATTGTTAAGAATAACAATTTTGAAATAATAAATAGAAAGAAAGAAAATTCTAAAATGTTTTTTGTTACCAAATATACTGTTTTTTTCTAACAGAATGAATGAAATAGTTTTTGGAAACAAGTTAGAGGGGAAGTGCCCTCATTAATGCATGTAGAACTTAGTGTCTCCTTTCGGAGGGGATGCAGTTTAAAAGATTTTTTAGTTCGTGGTAGATATAGAAGACCAACACAGAAAATAGGAAATGTTATTATTAAAAAGGGAACGTTTCCATGTGGAAAATGTTCAGTATGCCAGTATATAACAAATGAGGCAGTAAAAATAGGAGACAAAAGTTTTAACACCATAGGAGTATATTCCTGTTTCAGTAGGGGTGTAATTTATTTGATTAAATGCTCATGTGGTAAGAATTATATAGGGGAGACTAAAAGAAGTTTAGCAGAGAGAGTAAAGGAACACATCAGGGATGTAAAAACAAAAAAATGATGAGTCCAGTAGCAGAACATTTTCACTTGAAACATGGGGGGGTTATTAAGGAAATGAAAGTCACAGTTTTAGAACAAGTAGAATACCAGTATGGTAATGAAAATTTATTAAAATACATTTTAAGGAAAAAAGAAGCTATTATTATCATGAAATATGAAACTTTGCAGCACAGGGGGCTTAACAAAGAGTACAATTGGCAGGGTTTTATAAATTGATTGTTTTATTAGTAATTATGAGCAGTTTTATTTAATTGTTTAATTGAATTATTGGAGAATGAAATGTTAAGAGAGTATATAATGTGGATGTATTAATGGATATGTTTTTTACTCTGTAAAGGCAACAGCCAAGGCGCTAGAGATGACACTATAAGGTTTTATTAATAAATTCATTCAGGTGGAAAGTAGAGCTGTTTTTCGCTGGTCTTTCTTGTGGTTATAATAATATTGCTTTTTGGTTTGTGGCTGAAATATACTGACAATTATGTTTCTGTAATTATAATTGTCTTTTCTGGCCTTGGATGGACTTCAGACTTCAATGATACTCATACACACATGAATGTATAAAACAGACTTAGTCAGTTCATACGCATGCATGGTTAACCTCTCACTCTGTCATGTGTATTTGTATATAATTAATGAGCATATCTGGCAAGCACTTCTTCTGTGGCAAGGATGAAAAATTACCTATGTGGCAGAATATGTTTTGTCTGTGTTGCACAAGTTTGAATCCCACATTGCATAAATTAATTTTATCAGTGTGTAAAGCCAAACATAAAATGTGTTAAGTCATAAAAATACCCCCAATACATGTCTGCAAAGTTAAATCAACTAACAGGTAAAGCAGCATCCAAACCAAAAACTAATGCCAACTGTCACATTACACTTCTTAGTTCATAAACTGCCTTTCTCTGTTTTTGGCACTGTTGTTCTCTGCTCAAAGTCGCACAAACTTGGTTAGCATGGATGTTTGGGTTATTGCACTAGCACTAAAAGTGATAACACAAATTGGTGGAAAAATACTCTTAACTGTTGTTTGTCCTGAGCAGACATGCCTGGAGCTAGAAGAGAAGCTGCTCAATTTAGGGCTCAAAGGTAGGGTGTGGAGGAGTCCAGAATTTTTAATGGAATCTTTGTAAAGTGCCACAGGATACACTCAACCAGTGGCTGGGTGAGTTTAGGACTTCTGACATCCCACATTTGTGTAAGTATTCAGATAAAGATAATTTAAATTAAATAGAAAGCTGCATACAAGCCAAACTGTATGCATGATGCTCTTCTCTTGTTCTCTCGTTTTCATTCTACAGTCAACGAGGAGATAGCAGTGAACAGGGAAGCCCACGCTGAGCATTTAGAAAGACTGAGGGAAGCAAGGGGTATGTATGTAGCACAACTTACCTATTATTTTATCAAGTATCTGAAGTATTGCTGTTCTGTACAGTAGTAACAAATTAAGCATGCATATCTTAACTGCGAAATCAAACATGCATGCTTTGTCTGAAGCACAAGCCAACTGTAGGAGTCAATTGTAATATGGTATTCAGATGCTGTGGGTTCATATCCCACAAGTAACAAACATATAGTAAAATCATTTAAATTATTACATAATAATTTCAACAAAATTGGCATACATGCCATGCTGGTAACTTAAACTGCCTTATCTGAACAAGCACGTGTGCAATATATGCATATTTTAAGGATTACTTGGAGCAATCATCAGATATAGTTTGTAGTTGTTAAAAAGTTTAATTAAATATAAAAATATAAATAAATTATTTAAATTGTACTAATTTATGTTATGTCATGTATGATGGTACTAATTATCTCTTTTTTTTCCCTCTTACCCCAACCTTTATCTCTGATTTTTTTTTTCTTTTAATGTGTGGTCACGTTTGTCATCAATTTCTGAAAACTCATAAAATGATGTACAGCACAGGGAGGTAGGCCAACCACTGTGGCTCACCCGGCTTCCATTGCATCAGTTCCTGTACCAACACCCAGCACATCTGAGACCAAACCTGGCAGCACTGCCTCTGCTGCCCCTGCAATACCTGGACCAGCCACATCAGTTAGCATTACCCCAGCAGCTGGTGCACTGGTACCGCCTGGAGTACTGGGGGAAGTGGGGATTTTGTCTCCTGCCAGGAGATGCCAGGCATGGCAAGCAACATCATGGAGAGCACCATTGGCGCACACCTCCATTGGATGGAGAGGATATTCTCCGTAATAGTGAGAAAACAAAGACATCAAACACTCCAACAGCCAGCAGAACAAGGGGATGGTGATGACAGTTCTGTGTGTGAGGGCTAGATTCTCACTGTTCTCATGTTTTACAGACATGGGCATCTGATGTCCCCTCTCTATCCCCAATCATTGTGTCTCCCAACCTGTTGTGTTCCTCACTGCCCCTGTCTCTTGTCTTGTTTGTCCTGATTGTCTGCATCTGCTTTTTCATCCACCCTAATTACCTGACCCAGAAATACCTACATCCCTTACCAAACATCCCTCTCTTACTGAAATTAAAACTCATAAAACATGATTGCATTGCTGTCATCCATCATTGTTGAGGTGACAGTCCAAATTCAGCCAATATTCTATACATATTCATTTTATACTGTTGAAGAAGTGGATAGCTATTGTTCTTTCCTACCTCCTGCTGCATATTCCTATATTGCTTTCCCTTTGCCCCCCATTTCACTCCTTTCCTATCAACCCCATTTTAACACCGTTAATCTGCTCAAAAAATGAAAAAAAAAATTAAAAAACTTTTTAAAGTTGTTACAAGGCACTCTTAAGATTGCACTTCTTTATGTCTAGACAATCTTAATAAATCCATTTTTAAGCTGACATTTGTAAGAGACACACTGGCTCAAATAAATGACTGCATTTTGTATTGCAGTTGAATTTATCAGGACATATTAACCTTCTATGGTAATTCTTTGCAAATGTATTTTTGGTGCCTAATATGTAATAGCATTGCTTACACCTGCCACATTTATTCAGTTTAGGTTTATTAGTATCAACTGTTCTAGGTAAAATTTCTAACCATTTTTTTTTATGTTAACTCCTCTTTTAAAAATGACTGTAGGCTCAAACCCCAGCTTAACCAAGAATTCCTCAGAAAAAAAATTCCAATTTTTAATTAGAATATTTGTAATATAACTAGCTTCACTGGTAAAAGTACAAATAATAGTTCTACTTAAGTTGTTACTAACAGTAGTGTTTTTCATACATGACAAAGACTTATCTAAAACAATAGGCTGATAGATCATATTCTTAGTACAAATTAGTTCTTTGCAGTTAAATAAAACATTATTTGGATAACCCCTTGCCAAAAACACATGTTCTATTTTTCAGACCTCAGTTTCAAATGTAGAATTGTCTGAAATAATTCTCAACAATCTAATCATCTGCCCTCCAACAATGGCTTTTTTCAGAAAAATGGGATGACAACTAGACCAGTGTAAATAACTGTTAGAAAATTTCAGTTTTCTGTAGACCATGGACTGAAATGTCCTTAAAACATTGTCTTTATAAAGTAATACATCCAAAAAATGGATGCTTTCTTTGGACTGCTCATAAGAAAATGCAAAAAAAAAAAACTAGTGGACTTGTTCAAAAATTTAAAAAAAAATCCCCTGCCTATAACATAAAAATATCATCATGGTATCTTAAACACAGCTTGATAAATGAACAAATTTCACTGTTGAAAATGTGCAAATTCTCCCACTCGGTAAGTACTAAATTGGCATGAAGTGGCGCTACTGCCACCCCCCTTGCTACACCTGATTTCTGCTTGTAATATTCCCTTTTGAAGAACATGAAATTATTGTTAAGAACACTATCCATAAGCATTTATATGGTGTTTAAATCATTGCTATCAAGCCATGGACATTTCATGGCTGCTTCCATAAACCATTTCATGCCCTCTGCATGGGGAATGACTGTATAAAGACTCCTAATATCAGCTGTAACCAGATAGATGTCTTCTGCATACTCCATAACACTAATTTTGTGTAAAAAATGCCAAGAGTCTTTTAAAGGGTGTGGAAAAATGTCAAACGCACCTTTTAGTTTCCTGTCTCAGCAGATAGCCAATGTTTCAATAGCAGACCCCATTTCTGCCACTATTGGTCTAAATGGAGTGTCTTGTAAATTGGTGTGAATTTTGGGGATGCCAAAAATTGCTGAAACTTTAGAGAAAGGCACATTAAAAATGTGAAAAGTCTCATAATTAATCTTTTTTTCTGAAACAATAATGGTGACAATTTTAAAATATTTGAGTACACAGCTATGCCAAACCATCCACCAAACATCTTGTTGTAGCATACAATGATTATGTCATCCTGTATAACATTGCACTCTGACAGTATTCAAAACAAACCTGTGCTGTGGCAGTAACATTAACTACTGTGTTTGCAAGCTACTTTGCCTACACATATAAGGGTTTTAATCTGACAGCAGGCAACTTGCATGTCTATAAATACAACTAACACTTTTGATACAATTTTACGCAGGGATGTGACTCAACAGCCATGCCCTACACTCCTCAAAACATGTTCTCCTCAGCATACGATGATGCTATCATACTCCATAAAGTGCAATGTGACAGTGCTACAGTTAGACCTATGTGATGTTGCTGCTGTAACATTGCATGGTATTCATATTCTATACCTACACAAGTATAATGTTCAAATCAGGTCCAGTCTACTGCTGTGTATGTGATTACTGGTACATTATGGCCATTGTATGATATCTGGAATCACTCTTTATTTCACTACCACTTGGGGAACCTTTCATGTAGCCCCATGCATCCACCATCCTCCTTTTCTCTGGGCACATGACATCCTTCCTGCACAGTTTGGAGGATGTTGTCATGCTAAATATGCATACAGACACCATGAAGCAGAGCCTTTCCATGAGCCTCTGTAAGCCATCTCCAGACCACTGCATGTGTGAATGGAAATTCTGCCATGGTGTGGTGCACGCGTCCCATATGGACAGTGGCAGGATGTAATGAAACCCAACAAATATTCACATATGCACAATAGTCTTACTATCTTCAATAATATAGATATAGGAATTTGTTTCTACATGGTATAATAATGGCTAGGATTTCATGTGATGTTGGTCATTAGTCTAATAATGTCCTATGACCGTATGAACAGTTGACATGTCAATGCTGCTGTCATTGACATATACTGGATCGAGGTGTGGATGCACAGTAGGGCTATATGAAGTTTATTGCAATCTGTGATATGAAGTAATGTATTGATGGCCATTCCTGCTACTGTTACATGTTCCTTCTATAACAACTGCAGTAATATTCCTTCTGAGAATTGTTGGCATGGTATGATACACTTTTATGTATATTGTTTGTGTATCAGGACATGTGTTGTTGTAGTGCAGCAGATCAACCTTCTACACAGTTCACATTCAACCATCACACTAACACTTGCAGTTTGGCACTGGTGTGCATGTGCCTACATGACATCATTAAATGCTCTGTGACAGACATCAGTATAAATTTATATTGATTACATGGTCACGTAATTCTTATCTAATACACATGTTGTTAGGCTGTGATATACACAACCAGTGTATGACATGTTTTGATTTAATTTCAACCTTGTGGAATTCATTCTATGTGCAGTTGTCTTGCTATACCGAAGGATTGTTGAGATGGTCAGCAACACCATTGTGTGTATTAACATTTGTGTCAGGAAATGTTCTGCATAAGCCACAAAAAACTGATCTCTAATGTGTCCTTATATGGCATCAGGCCTCTCAGAAACATCTTGCCATTGAAAAATGTCTAGGCATATGTTGTGCAATTGATGTAAGTGTTTGACATTAGTACAGTTGTACAACTGTGTGCACTGTACCAGTATGTGGAATGTGATGAATGACCAAGGTTGTATTTCGATATCTTTTCACAGATTCTAATAAATATGAAATGTTAAGGGGAGTACACAACTAAGCACAGATCTGTGTGTGTGGATGCCACCAGACATACCCAAGCAGAGGAAATAGACAATCCGCTAGCTGACAGTTTGTTTTACACATCACCCCCCCAACCCCATCACCCCTGGCCATCAGACAAAGTATACATGCAAACATTACTCACTTTTTATTCTAAAGAGGACAGCTCATCTGTGCGCTGTCTACAGCTAATAACACACAATCAGTGGTCCCTGAAAACATCACAGGCTGCCTATAGCATGACTCACAACACAGACATAACAAGCAGCCTATGTTTCTGTACATCAACATGTATCCTTCTGACTGGGGGGGACATCAACTGATGCATTCATGTATAGACCCATACTGATTGTCCTCATCTCTGAGGTAGACCAACAAGTTATCATGGACCTTTTCTAAAAGGACACAGGCAATATCCCAACTGTGTACCAAACACATGTGTGATTTGCTCAGGCTAAATCATATCTCTTACAGCTGTCTGATGTCCTCAAGAAGGTCAACAAGGGCACACATGATGACAACACTATCATCATGCAGAAATTGACCTGGCCAAGCCATTTGACACAAATCCACACTGAGATGTTACTGATAAACTGTCACAAGTGGTCATAAATACCTACATCTTCAAGTGGGTAGACCACTGGATCACATATGTAAAGCATATGTGAAATAAATATATCTAGAGTCCAGTGATCAAATCAGTACCTCAGTGCTCTGTGCTAGGTCCTTTCTTCTTCATTATTTAAGTCTCAGGCATCAAGACTGATTTACACATCCTTTGTCCAACCAGCTTTGCCAGGACTGCAGATTGTGAACAATCATTGAATCCAAGCGTGGTATAGGTATAATACAGACAGTATCAAAACACACAAAAGATTGTTGTCACAGCCATGGAGACACAGTAGACAAACAAAAATTATGAAGGAATTAGTAACTTTATAAAACCAAATGCATAAGCTAATTAGAATATAAGCAGCACACCCCTATGAGAAGACCAAGTGGTATGTGACCTCTGTACTCAGGCAGATGGCATGTCTAACGTCCACCAGCATATGCCCACAGTGGTTACTACTCCCTTGTATATAATACAACTCCTCAGTATGTGTGGGACATCCACATCAAAGGGCATTATAGTTCCATAGCTCTCAGCCCTCATCACAGCAATAACTGAGTACAATGCACCCTTTTTCATGTACCTCCAAACACATCTCCCAGGGATGACTTGCTCAAGTGTACCACATCTGCCATAGTGAGCTCTTATTGGCCATACCCAAGTATTCTTTTTGTTGCATAAAAAATTAGTGACTGATGGTGCGGAACCCCCATCAAGGCATTATACAAGATACATGTGTGATATGTGTTCCTGTGCTGCACACTGTAAATGCATAGCTGAGTGACAACATTGATGGCATGGGTTACATTGATGATAGTGTGGATTGTGCCGTATATATGGCATGCACACCTGTCAACTAGCTAGGATGGCTCATAATTTCAAATGCAGGTGTGACAGTGGTAGTATTATTCTGATATTCCTCACAATGCCCACAGTGGTGACTACTCCCTTGTATATAACACAGCTCCTCAGTATGTGTTATTTCCTTTTTATTTCCTTTCCTTTCCTTTCTCCTACTTATACCCTTGATTTCACTCTAGCATTTCTCTTATTATTACTATCTATACCTCATAAGTGACTCTTACTGTTTAATCTGCCTCTCATATACGTTTTAACTCTTGTTGTATTAATTGTAATTGTTTGTTTATTATCTGTATTGTCTACTCACATTTTTTACATTGTCTAAACATGTCTAAGAACCTATTGTAACCTAAAATGTCTGGAGCTTTTCTCCCCAGGACTCCATTGAAAATGGGTTCATCTTGGCCCAATGGACTATCCTGGTAAACTAACTGCAAATAAATAAATAAATAAAATAAATTGTGCATGCTTTTGTCTACTGTTGTCCATGAGCTTGCTGCTATGTGTCCTGCTTGGTTGAGACCTATGTTGACATTACATTCATATTCAGGCAACTCATTTTGCACACCTTCATAATATGCACCTACCCCTATTGTATATACCGTCCTTGATAAATGTCCTCTCTCTTGTTCATGTCAGTATGCTTATAATCCAAGGAATCCTCTCCACTGATGTATTGTCACCTTGTGTGACAGTCACATAATATACAATAACTGTGTGATGATATGACTATACCCATACAGGAGGTTTACACAGCAGTATGTAATGTATTATGCACATATGTGACTACTACTTATTCTACAACTGTCTTTTCTTTGTGTGTACATACACTGACATTCCCTCATCTGCTGTACAATATCATGTTTCATCTGTCATCTTCCCCGTGATCACTCCTACAATTCATCTGTGTGGCACTTTTCAATACACACACTTCACCTGAATAATTATTTCTAATGCAGTCTATGTACCCTTGCTGATCAGTTGCAAAAAAGTTATTCAGTATGCCTGAAAGAGGTTTGTACAGTACTCTGTACTGTATACACTTTTGTGTAATGTGTTGGAACTGTACTGATTGCTTTACTAAAAGCCCTGGTGGACATTGTGACTTTCTACGCAACTCTGCAAAACTAGTTTGACCATAGATAAACAGATGTACATATCTGCAGGTGTTTATGTTGCTTAACATGGTTTCCTGGTTATCAACACTGTTGCTAGCCATGAAACCACACTTGTTTACATTTAACCTCGATGCACGGCATGTATGTCCAGTTAGCATTGTTGCTCATCGCACAAACATGTAAACTCCATGTATGCTTTGTGCTAAGCCTACACGGACTTTATTGAATCCCTAGTTTTTGTCAGAGCTCCAGAAAGTAACAGGATTTTTGATTTATTTTACAGGTTCATAGGTTCATAAATTTATATTAGTCTAATGACTACCAGGGTCTTTACAAGCCTAGCTGTGCAATCTAACTCAGTTTTGCCCGTAAGTTCCTTGGACACCTATATGGTGGGGTATGTTAGTAAAGAGGTAGTTAAGGGTTATGTGGAGGGGGGTATATTAGTTGGGGATTAATTTACTTACTGTTGCCCTCTGTCTATCACAGACATTTTGGCCAGAATGGGGATGAATTTGTGATTTCCTATCCAATGATCAAGGTGATTGTTTTTAACTTTTATTTTGGTTTAACTGCAAAGCTGTCTGATGCTTTGGAGATTTTCCCATATTTTGTTAACTTGCTATGTTTTCTATACTATATTCCAAGCCTATATTAATTTTTTGGTCACTGCAAATAGCCGGGGGGCAGTGTTTTTGTTTGACCCTCTTTCTGTGTATGGGTACCAGTGTTTAGAACATTCAGAAAGGTAGTATTAAATGTAAAGAGTGCATCATCAAGTGGCATGGTTTTGACAGCACACTACTTTATAGAAGTGGGAATGGTAAATGGAAAGTTTCTGCATCAATTTGTTTGGGATTTCATACCTTTTAAAACTGAATTTCTTGGACTGAGGATTAAAAAAAAAGATAAGAAAACAGTTCCACAACAAAGACCATTCAACCTTTTGACTTTATTATTCTGGTACCTCGGCCATTCGCCTTCTAGGAATAACGTTTGCATACAAAATGGTTGAATTTATACATTCAGTGCTCACTAATTAATCAATTAAAATATTAAATTGCCCCAATTGTAAAAAAAACAGTTAACTATTCATCTTAAAGATACGCCATACAAAAAAAAAAAAAAAACTACTATATTAATAAATTCACACATAAATATGCTCTTTAATGTATTTATTAATGATTTCCATGCAGCCATTCTTAACACTAAGATTGTACAATATGCAGACAACTCAACTCTAGTTTGCTCTGCTTCCAACCTTCCCAACCTCCAAACAAAAACTCAAACTGCCTTCTCAACTACTGAGAACTGGATGCTTCAAAATCACCTCTCCCTGAATGCCAACAAATCTAAAATTCACTATTCTCTCCCTCAAAATCCCTCCATCTCGACAAAACCTCTATCAATATTATCAGCCATGTCAACTCCACTATAGAAGTTGTTCCTTTTGCTAAACCCCTTGGGGTTACTATTGATGAAGTCCTAAAATTCAATACTCACATTCAGGTAAATATTAAGAAAATACATCAGAAACTTGACATGCTGTACAGAAACCCCAACTTTCTCTCAGCTATTAAAAGACAGACACTCACCACTACCTACTTACTACCATCACTATTGTATGGTGCTCCCCTACTAACCAACCTATCTTCCTCTATTTCTTCCAAACTGGAAATTTGTTACAACAAAATCTCGAAATTTGCCACCAAATCCAAATAATCTGCCCACCACTGCATTTCCCTCCACCTGCTGAATTGGCTAGAGCTTCCCAACTACCTTGACTATCTCCAACTCACTACAACCCACAAGTTAATTTTTAAACCTACTAAATGCCCAGTTCAAACATCCTACCATCATACATCCCATGCAGAACTCTAAGATCTGCCCACCAAAATAGAATTACTGTATACAAACCAAATTGCCCCGCTGGTCAGCTTCTCCTATCCTTTTCCTTAGCCAAAAAGTGGATTTCTCTCCCTCCTCTAAGAATCTCTGAAAACTTTGAACACTTTAAAACCCAGCTCCATTCCTACCTCTCCCATAATTAGAAATGCAATTGTACTCTAACTACCTAACCTGCTTAGTACTTAATGTACTTCCCACCTTTATTCTCCATTTCCCGTGGATTCTTATTTATTGACATCTTACAAATGTTAGTTTGTATACCATTCACTGATGATTTTCAACCTCTGTACAACTTAAACCCTGTACTACCTTTTCTCTAATCTGTCAGCATGTAAGTATGTAATGTATATTCATCTATTTTGCTGATATACTTCGCTTAGTTTTACTATATAATATTAAAATTTGCTTAATTGTACTATTTATACTATGTAATATGAAGCTTTTCTCCACGGGCTTCCACTGAAAATGGGCTCATGAAACTGGAAATAAATAAATATGTAAATGCATAAATGCTCGTCCATAAACACAAATTTGCATCCAAATTCATCCCCCAAGGTTACAGTGCTCGATAATTTAATATAATTTTACATTCTAACTTGTTTAACTCTTCCTTAAAACTTCCGCATCTAATTAAATGGGGAAGTGCTAAAATGCTAAAAAATAAATCTTCCAACCCTCTGTGTGCAGTTGAAAAATGTTCAGCCACAGGGCTGTTCACATTGCCCCTTCTGATATCTCCCAAATGTTCCATGATTCTTATCTTGACTTTTTTCTTGGTCTGTCTGATATACCATTTGGTATATGGACACCCACATCTGATCATGTAAACTACCCCATAAGAATTACAATATTCCCATGGCTAATTCTGCTGCACACTTTACAATTTCCACATGCACGTGCTCCCACTCTATCCCCTCTGTTTATAATCACCCCTTCTTCACTCAATAACTCTTTTAAATTACTGTATCTACCATATAAAAAGGTCACATGTCTGGGAAAAAGATGTCCCACTGTGGTATCTCGGCAAACCACATGCCAGAATTCCCTTATCATTTTCTCTAAATTCACTGAGAATAAGGAAAATGTAGTCACAAAAAATTATTTTTTATTATTTTCATCACAAACTTCCCTATTCTTATCCCCCCAAATTTTTCCACATATTTCTCCTTGTCGTAAAACATTATTCTTTGCTTCCATTAATACTTGTCTAGAATAACCACAACTCACCAACCTCTCATGAACCTCCTCCACATTACCTTCCCTTAAGCTTTTATCCAAGGTATTGTAATAAATCCTCCTAAATTCACCATAAGGAAGTGAATTAATCAAGTGAGGGGGTGCATATTTTCTGCAAGGAGAAAATTATTAACAGATGTTGGCTTTCTATACAGTCTATACTGAACACTGTTCCCATTATCAGTGTAAAACTCTATATTCAAAAAAGACACTATCAGAATTCACTTGACAAGTGAATTTCAAACCATGTTGATTGTTATTTAAATCTCTCATAAAATAAAAAAATACCCCTGCTCAGCTTTACAAACAAATATTAAGTCATCAATAAATCTTTTGAAACAAACCACATGATTCCTAAAAAAGGTCGTTGAGTAAACAAATTGCCTCTCAAATTCACCTCTGTAAATGATGGCATACATTGGGGCATAAGGAGCCCCCATTGCTCTTCCCCTCTTTTGTAAAAAAAAAAAAAAAAATTTATCCCATCCAAAATAATTATGGGCGAGGCAAAATTCCAAAATGGGCAACAAATAAGGCATTCAATGACCCTCCGCCATAATCTTACTCGTTGCATCCAAACTCCCCTTTAATTCAATGTTAATGTATAATGCACTAACATCAATGGTAGCCTAATAATAGTTACTTTGCCATGTAATCATCTTCAGAATTCCACACAATTCTACTGTGTTCTTAACATGTGATGGGACTCTGGATAGGTATTGTTTAAAATGAAAATCTAAAACAATACCCACATTCTGCAAACATGAACTCATTCCAAAAGCAATGGGACTCCCTGGAGGGTTGTATAAATCATTGTGAATTTTAGGAATAGCATAGAATTTTGGATCTTTGGGTTCCACAACAAACAACCTTTTGACATCTTTATCCCCCCAGGAACCCTAATCTTTTGCCTCTCTCCAACAGTTCATGCAATTCCAAGTAAAATATTTTCACTGGGTTATTCCACAACTCTACATAATTTTCAGAATCATGCACCAATCTGTTAACCATTTCACAATATCATTTTTTATGCATCACTACCCAATTGCCACCTTTGTCTGCTTCTTTGAATACATATTCATTTAACTGTTGTCATAAACTTTTAAAATTCACCCACTCACTTTTCGTTAAATTATACTTTTTTTCAGGCTTTAAACTTTTACCAAACTCGTATTCAATTCTTTTGCACAACATATTTTCATATAGACATACAGCCAATGAATTTTTTGGTGGCATAAAATGTAGTAGATTCATTGGGAACAATAAGTCGACCATAACCTGTACAAAAACCATCATGATGTGCCTTAGCAGTAAAATCATTTAAATCATTTTCAACATCAACACCATTATTCACATTTACTTCCCCTTCCCAAAAAGTTAACAATTAAAAGAACAAATCAGTCTAGTGTAAAGAAATATCCAGAAGTTCAGTTTCACCAACATTAGCTGATCGTATCTACTCTTTCTCTTGAAAATGTACTTTCAAATACAATTTTCTACAAAAGCATTTAATGTCTAGCATCAAATCCACTAGACAGGGGATTCTAATCAGAACAAACTTTGCACCCCTTAAAAGTACACTTTCAATTTCTTTAGTTATACAGAAATCTGACATATTTATGATTTGTACCAAAAAGTAAAACCAGGCAAAACTAGTAAAACGATCAGGCCATGTCAGGAGAAAAATCAGATTTATTGTAAAATCCACCACTGACTAAATTATAGATCAAATATTATGTTATACTTATGATTTTTGGATGATATTCTGATTTTTTGGAAGGGTTCAAAGAATGAGGTAGAAGCATTTATTACTTATTTGAATCAAACAACTGAGTTTTTGAAATTTACAAACTATCTTGATCAACATCAAATAGAGTTCCTAGATATTTTGTTGTATGTGGAAAATGCATGCATTCATTCTAAGATCTTTCGTAAAAAAACATTCCTTTGGATTTACTAAACATCCATGTAGGACTGGACTAGTCCTGCACGGAAGTGGCAGTTTGGGAGGAGCATGGCAGCACACCATACATATTAACGAATGTGCACTGCATGAGCTCCAAATCCTACACGGAGCATGGGCGAGTGAAGGGGGCATGTCTGAGAGCAAAGCTCTCACAATATACACACCCCTGCAATGAAGGACTGCAGAAAGTGTAAATAAATGAGTGAGACCGCTCATAGGTGTCCGCATATCCCCACCAACAGTCCCCCATGTGTACAACAGCAACAGGACATAAAAATAAAAAGAAGAAACTCCTTTAGTTTTCTTAAAACTCCAAGTACAGCTAATTGTAGGTGTGCGGGTGTGCCCATCGCTTAACTACGGTTAAAGCAGCTTAAAAGGCTGAAGAGTATAACAAGGAAAATACATTCAAATGAAGCAGCACAGCAATAGTATAGTGGTCAGAGCATCTGCCTAATGAGCAGACATTCCCAGTTCGAGTCCCACTGCAGCACATACCATTTTCCATGTGAAATCTGTATATGAACATTTGATCTCATTTTTATGCTATATAACCTACTAAATAACATTTAAATGTGAACTGGAGTACTGCATTAAATGCACATGTGAAGTGTTAGTGTCATAATGAATAAGGCACTAGTAAGCAAGTATAAGCATAAATAAGCAGTAGTAAGCATATATAAGCACTAGTAAGCGTGTTTATGGGTGTGTGCTTGGGTGTAAGCATTGCCTAAACACATTAAGCAAAGTAGAATCTGAGTGTAAGAAACTGTATCCGGAGTTTAGCATTGCTTAGTTCCGTGCAAACCCATGCACACCAATTACAACTGCTTTAAAGTGCCTTA
>NC_056751.1:465693212-465719686 GCF_019279795.1 Protopterus annectens
CAAGCTTTTCTGTGTTGGAGGGAAGCCTTCTAGCCTATCAGTGGGAGTGATAAGCACTAGGTAGCCTATCTACCACAGGATGAGAGGTTTTCGGCCCAGAAATTATAGATGTTAAGTTGTCTATCTCGCCTTCATTCTTGCTGGATGGGTTCGGAGCCGACCTCGGCTCCGACTCGGCCACTCTAAAAGCTCGAGAGTTGGTTCCACCGGCTCGAGGCTCCCCTTATATCCCACAATGCTAGGCATGAGTTACCTCAGATCTCGTTTGCCGCTACAGCGATCGAGGTGTGTTTTCTACCGGCTCCAGGTTAGTGAAAGTTAGACTAGTTTAAATTCTTTAGACTTAAGCTAGCTTAGTGTATTTTCTTTCCCCTTAGTGTAGTGGATATTATCCCTTCTACCGTTTATCCAGCCCTCTTTTTTCCTAAGAACTTATAGTTCTTTCCTAAGGCCTTCGGGCCCTTCCTTCCTATCCTTAGGGTGTGTATGTGTTTGATTAGGGAGTTTTTAACTTAATTTTACCTTTAGTTTAAATAATTCCCTTTGAACCCTATCAGTGTAATCTGTGTGTGTGCTTTCTGTGTGTGATTACACCGGTTCCTTGAGTATGTCCAAGGATACAAAGGTCTCAGGCTTCAAAAAGTGTGACTCGTGCTGTCAGAAAATGTCTCTGACAGGCGGTCACACTTCTTGTGTGTATGTGCCTGGGACCTTTACTGCAGGACTCTTGTGCTGTATGCCATGGCTTCAGCCCTAGAGTCCTGCAGGAGAGAAAAAATAAACTCATTTTAAGGGGTTTGATCAAGCCTGAAGGTTCCCTTTCTGTGTCATCAGGGAAACCTTCGAAGGCTTCCAAGACCTCGGCTCCAGCTTCAGAGTCGAGGCCTAAGGCTTCGAAGCCTACTGCTTCATCGGCTCCGGCTGGAGCCGATGAGTCTTTGACTGCAGTATCTGTGGTTTCCTCGGCTCCGGCCGGAGCCTAGGCATTAGAGATTCCTGGGTCGGCTCCGATCAGACCATCGGAGCCGACATCTAGAAAGAGATTGAGGTCACCGTCCCTTGGCTCCGTTCATTCGGCTCCAGCGTCTCCCCTGCTGTCTGAACAGAGCCACAGATCTCACTCCTCCAGGTCATCGAGGCTCTCAGATCACGACCTCAGAGGGTAGTGAGTAGACTTTGAAGTCGAGGCACTGGCCCAAATGCTCCAGAGTCCGACTCATCAGTCGATGCCTCAACTTGTTCCAATAAATATTCCTCCTCCGACTCCTTTGAGCTCGGGCCGCGCCTCGGGACCGAGACTGTGGTAGCGTCGAGCGATACAATTGTCTTCGGCTCCGTCGTCGGCTCCGATTTCTTCTTTTGAAGAATCTGGGCGCCGGCTTCCCTCGTCGGCTCTGAGGGGTGAGTGGCATCGGACCCTTGTCGACCCCCTCTCCCTCTCGGTGCTTCGGCTGGTGAGTTCGGCTCCGACATCGGCCTCGAGCCATCTCTGTCGGTGCCGAGGAGATTCTCAGCTTCTCGGGAGCGGGGACCTCTGGCTCTGCCTGACAGGGTGCTCGAGGTCATGCGGAGTGTGTTGGAACCTTGTTCCACTCCACAGTCGGCTCCGTCCGCCTCCCTCTTCGGTGCCTTTGGTTGTCGACTCACCTCATCCCAGACCGCAGAGAGCCAGCTCTCAAGAATCCCCTGTGGGGATATCATCTTCTTCGAGGCCTCCCCTGAATTGGCAGGGAGCCCCTAGGAAGAGAAAGTGCAAGAGGAAGCACATAGACTCACCTGAGTCTGTCACCTCTGACACAGATTTAGAGGATTCGAGGGTTCCCCGTTCCCCTTCTGAAGATGTCTCTTTCAGACATTCTAGAGATCCTGAAACAGAGGGAAATTGGCCAGCCCTTAACCCTTCGGAGGATGAATCTGTGTATCTTGAGGCGTTGGCTCTCGCCCTTCCACCTCCTGGGTGTCTCCCCTTTGATCCCCTCATGCAGGTGGTTGCAAAGAAGGCCTGGGCGGCTCCTGATTCAGTGGACCCTACCCTGGGAGACCTTCCAAATTCATAACAGCACCAACTGACAAGCAATTTCTCACAAAGGTGTTTCTGTGGATGCTATGGTGGTAGCTGCTGCCACCAAGAAGGAACTAGCTGATCCTTCAGTGCCTGTTCATCCCTAACAAAGAATCTAGGTCTATGGACAGGTACGGGAAGCGGATGTTCTCGTCAGCGACCTTTGCTATGCGTTCGCTGAACTACCTATGCCATTTTACTCGTCTTCAAAGAGACTTGATCAAAGAAGCGAGTGACATGTTGAAGGATCCCTACGGCTGCAGGTTTTCAAGACAAGATGAACACTCAGCTGGCTACCCTGAACTCCATA
The DNA here is from genome assembly GCF_019279795.1 of Protopterus annectens. NCBI lineage: Eukaryota > Metazoa > Chordata > Ceratodontiformes > Protopteridae > Protopterus > Protopterus annectens. Next base: position 465,695,585 of record NC_056751.1, read on the forward strand.
GCTAACTCCTCCATGCGCCTCCTTTCTTATGCGGCTGATGGAGCGAGCAGGGCCAGGTGTGGCCTTACGCAGGCATGCCTGGATGCGGATATGCAACTTTGCGGACCCCTTTAAAGCGCCATTCACTAATTCGCCGTTTGATGGATCATCTCTTTTGGTCCTCAAGTGAAAGAAACCTTGACTAGGTGCGAGACGGATGGCAAGACACTTTCTGCCGCCGGAGTCCGTTTTCTACTCCGTCTAGGCCTTACCCCAAAGGCCAGAAAAGTGGAAAAATGTGGTTCCGCAAACAATCTCAAGGGACTTCGCCGGGCGCACAGAGTCGGTTCCCGCCAGAGGCAGAGGGGAACAACAATGGTGAAAAATCGCCCTAGAGGCAGGTGGGGTCCAGAACCAGGGCACCGAGAACCTTCTCTGATAAGCCCTTTCAGCATCCCTGAGGTGTTGCCCAACTGCCCACCTTGAGGAGGCAGTCGGGGAAGATTGACACTGTACCCAGAAGCCTGGCTATCACTGACTCGAGACAAATGGGTACAGTCCATCATTTCCGAAGGCTATTCCATTCCCTTCTCGCATCCCAAACCAATCAAAAAATCCCTTCCAGATGTTCCACCGCTCAAAGGGATCTTGCAGCTTTGGAAATTTCAAAGCTGCTTGCAGAAGACAATTCAGCCAGTTCCAGCAGACCAACAAGGATCCGGAATCTACTCCAGGTTCTTTTAGTTCCAAAGAAACAGGGGACTGGAGACCAATTTTGGATCTCAGTATCTTGAACAAGTCAGTCAAGAAAACAAGATTTCGGATGGTCGCTGCAGTCCATCCTTCCCTATTGGGAAAGGGAAACTGGATGTGCTCTATAGACCTTCAGGATGCGCTATCACATAAAATGAACAGACGCTCCAGAAGATTCCTCCGCTTCAGGCTGGGAACCAGTCATTTTCAATTCAGGGCCCTGCCCTTTGGTCTCACCACTGCCCCCCGGGTGTTTACCAAATGCATGGCAGTGGTAGCTTCTCACCTGAGACAACAAGGATTCCAGGTGTTTCCATATTTGGACGACTGGCTCCTCACAGCTCCCACCAAGCATCTTCTTCTAATGGCCAGGGACTACACCTTTCGCATTTGTCAGAATTTAGGCATTTCAATAAATTGCGAAAAGTCTGTTTTGTCGCCTTGTCGTACTATTACCTTCATAGGCGCAAATCTAGACACAGTCAAAATGTCTGCGAGATTAACAGATCAGAGAATAATAGACATACACAAACTGGTCTCGCTCCTCTTCAGCAGCAACAGCATCAAAGCCAGGTTAGTTCTGAAAGTGTTGGGGATTATGGCGGCTGCCATACCTCTGCTTCCATTAGCCAGATTCCACATGAGAATCCTTCAATGGATGCTCTTCACGCAATGGTCATACCAGCAACTTCCGATGTCCCACACCATTATGATTACGCAAACATGCAGAAATCATCTTCTGTGGTGGATGTCTTCCCCTCAACTCTTATTGGGAAGACCCTTTGTTCCTTCCCTCGGTTGCTACTCTGACAACGGACGCCTCCCTGATCGGGTGGGGGGCATTATCAGGGCAGAACTGTCCAGGGCACATGGCAACCAGGCGAATGCCACTTGCACATAAATGTTCTAGAGATGAGTGCAGTGCTTGTAGCGTTGCAAGCCCTTCAAGACTCTCTTCCCTTGGGAGCGATAGCAATCCAGGCGGACAATATGTCTGTAGTGTGGTATATCAACAAACAAGGCGGAACCAGGTCCTACCCTGTGTCGAGAAGCACTCAGACTGTGGCAATGGGCGATTTCTTCTCAGCGGTTTCTGATAGCAACGCACATCCCCGGGAAGTCCAATCAAATCGCGGACAAGTTGAGCAGAGCTATCCTCATGCCTCACGAGTGGTCTCTGAAAGACTCTGTTGTGAGAGAAATTTTTCTCAAGTGGGGTCAGCCTTGCTGCGACCTTTTTACTACTCCCCAAAACAGCAAGTGCAGAGATTATTTCACCCTCTTCCCATTACCAGGCCAGCCCAGCAGAGACGCTCTAGTCCAAGTTTGGCCCCGGGGACTTCTGTATGCATTTCCTCCCTTCCCACTAATCTCTCAAGTGATACAGAAAGCTATCGCTCAGAAGGCCTCGTTGATCCTCATTGCTCCTTACTGGCCTCGACAGGTTTGGTTCCCCTTTCTACATCAATTTCTGTGGGAGCAACCTTGGCATCTGGACCTAGTTCCAGACCTTTTGATCCATCAGTCGGGTCAGCTTCATCGCTCCCTCCCCTCTCTGAACCTCACTGCTTGGTTCCTCCAATTCCAACCTTAGCCAGGCTTCCTCAAATATCTCACTCTGTTGAGATATTTTGATAGCTTCCCATAAATCTTCCACTTTCGAAAGATTTATTTGAGTAAGTGGAAACGTTTAGCCTATTGGGCTCAAGGAAGGGACATAGATCCTTTCACTGCTTCCATCCAAATGGTCCTTGATTTCTAGCTGAACTCTTCCATGCAGGTTCATCTCCTTCTACTCTTAAAGTTCAATTGGCAGCTATTTCTAACTTTCATGTGGGCATTTCAGAGTCTGCCATAATGTCCCACAAGCTTTGCAAAGCCTTTTTGAAGGGAGTTTTTCTACTCAGACCTCCTATAAGAAATCCTCCTCCTCCTTGGGACCTAAATTTAGTTCTTAGTTCTTTGATGCTACCCCCTTTCGAACCTGCAGCCTCCTGTTCTTTAAAATTGCTATCATGGAAGACACTCTTTCTGGTAGCTATTACTTCAGCTAGAAGAGTTTCAGAGCTTCATGCACTCAGCTGTCGACCTCCTTATCTGTTGTTCCATAAGGACAGGGTATCTTCTGAACCAACCGTCTTTTTACCTAAGATAGCCTCGGCGTCTAACCTAAATCAAAGCATTGACCTCCTGTGTTTTCCAGAATATTCTAACAGGTCTGAACAAAATTGCATTGGCTAGATGTTCATCGTCAGTTAAGGTACTATTTGGATAGAACCAAACAATTCAGAAAATCTGACCAGCTGTTTGTCTCTTATGCAGAAGGCAGAAAACGACTTTCATTTTCAAAGGTATCATTATCTAGATGGCTAACATCTCTGATTTCCCTTGTTTATGAAATTAGACACCAAAAGCTGCCTAACAAACCTAAAGCCCATTCTACCAGAGCTTTGGCTACTTCTATAGCCTTCCAAGACAGACTGCCTATTGACACCATTTGTGCAGCGGCTACTTGGGCTACTCCTCACACTTTAATTTCTCATTATAAGTTGGATTTAGCTTCTAGACATAGAGCTAACTTTGGTTCCACTGTTCTCAAGAGTCTGTCCCGTTAGGCCACCCGGGACAAGGTGCTAGGACGGTCCCATCCAGCAAGAATGAAGGTGAGATAGACAACTTAACATATAGAAGTTATGTTCTTACCATAACGTTCCATGTTAGTTGTCTTCTTCGCCTTCTTCTTCGCTCACCCTCCTTCCCCTGGCGTAGACAGACCAAGAGGAGTTTTGATTGAGACCTCTCTTTCTACCACCTCTTTACTTTAGGTATATGCTGCTGTGCATATTTTCCTGGATCAGGATGTAGGTCACCCTTTTCTTCTCCCTGATTTATAGAGGTGGACTTTGTTTATAGTTATTCTGTTACTATTATAAGCTGGGCCTAGCTTACAAACGAGATCTGAGGTAACTCACGCCTAGCATTGTGGGATATAAGGGGAGCCTCGAGCCGGTGGAACCAACTCTCGAGCTTTTAGAGTGGCCGTGTCGGAGCCGAGGTCGGCTCCGAACCCATCCAGCAAGAAGAAGGCGAGAAGAAGACAACTAACATGGAACGTTATGGTAAGAACATAACTTCTATTTTTGTGGCCGTTTGGGAAGCTTTCCCATTTCTTTCAACCTTCTGATTTAAAAGCTTGTGTTTGCACTTGTTTCCTGCCTTTCCTCTTGCTAGTCTAGTCCGGGTACAGATTTGCTGTATCCAGGACTCTTTGTAAGCTTCTGAGCCCCCCAATTCTTTCTGTATTGGAGGGAAGCCTTTCAGCTTATCAGTAGGAGTGATAAGCATTATGTAGCCTATCTACCACAAGAGGAGTGGTCCCTGACCCAGATATTGTAGCTATTGGCCATTTTGGGCAGTTTTCTTCCATCTCTTTCAACTTTCTGGTTTGAAAGCCACACTTGCGCTTGTTTTCCACCTTTCCTGTAACTAGCCTTGTCCAGATAGAATTGCTATATCCAGGATTGCTAGTAAGCTTCTGAGCCCTCCAAGCCTTTCAGTGTTGGAGGGAAGCCTTCTAGCTTATCAGTGGGAGTGGTAAGCACTAGGTAGCCTATCTACCACAAGAGGAGTGGCTCCTGGCCCAGAACTTGTATTTTATTGGACGTTTGAGCAGTTTTTTCCCACCTCTTTCAACTTTCTGGTTTAAAAGCTGTATTTACGCTTGTTTCCTGCCTTCCCTGTACCTAGTCTAGTCCAGATACATACTTGCTGTATCCAAGACTATTAGTAAGCGTCTGAGCCCCCCAAGCCTTTCTGTGTTGGAGGGAAGCCTTCTAACTTATCAGTGGGAGTGGTAAGCACTAGGTAGCCTATCTTCCACGGGAAGAGTGGGATGTTAAGTTGTCTATCTCGCCTTCATTCTTGTTGTTTGGGTTCGGAGCCGACCTCGGCTCCGACTCGGCCACTCTAAAAGCTCGAGAGTTGGTTCCACCGGCTCGAGGCTCCCCTTATATCCCACAATGCTAGGCGTGAGTTACCTCAGATCTCGTTTGCCGCTACAGCGATCGAGGTGTTTGGTTTCTACCGGCTTCTTGGTGAGTTTTATTGTAGAGTAATTTTTTGTTTACTTAAACCCCTTTAGTTTAATTCTTAACAGTTATTTCCCTTAGTTTAGTGGATTTTGTCCCTTTTTCTCTTCTTTTATCCCTTTTCCACAAAGAACTTATAAGTTCTTCCTCAGACCTTCGGCCTTTTCCATCCCCTAGTGGTGTGTGTGTGATTTTCTCAGGAATTTAAAAACTTTGATAGTGATTTTTAATTTTTGAGTTAAACTTGTATAGGGTGTAATCAGTGTGTTTGACTGTGTGTGTGTGGTTACACTTCCTTCAATAATGTCTAAAGACTCAAAGGTCTCAGGCTTCAAAGTGTGACTGTGCTGTCAGAAAATGTCTCTGACAGGCGGTCACACTTCTTGTGTCTACTGCCTGGGACCTTACCACTGCAGGACTCTTGTGCTGTATGCCATGGCTTCAGCCCCAGAGTCCTGCAGGAAAGAAAATAAACTTATTTTGAGAGGTTTACTTAAGCCTGAGGGTTCCCTTACTGTTCCTTGGAAAACCCTCCAAGGCTAGGTCCTCGGCTCCAGCTTCTGAGCCGAGGCTCTCGAAACCTCCGTCTACATCGGCACCGGCTGGAGCCGATGAGTCTCAGACTGCAGTTTCTGTGGTTTCCTCGGCCGGCTGGAGCCGAGGTATTGAAATTCTTTGTCGGTTCCGAATAGACCTTGAACCGACATCTAGAAAGAGGTCCAGGTCACCCTTGGCTCCGTTCATTCGGCTTCAGCATCTCCTGCTGTCTGAACGGGCCATAGATCTCACTCCTCTAGGTCGCCGAGGCTTTCGGACCATGACCTTCAGAGGGTAGTGAGTCGACTTCTTAAGTCCGAGGCACTGGCCCAAATCGTCAGAGCCCGACTCATCAGTCGATGCCTGACCCTGTCCCTCATTATGTTCCTCCTCCGACTCCGTTGAGCTCGGGCCGGCGTTGGAACCGAGACTGTGGTAGCGTCGGAGCCGATACAAATGTCTTCGGCTCCATCGCCGGCTCGATTTCTTCCTTAGAAGAATCTCGGCGGACTTCGCTCGGCTCCGAGGGGTGAGTGGCATCGGACCCTTGTCCGACCCGCTCTCCCTCTCGGAACTTGGCGCCAGTGAGTTCGGCTCGACATCGGCCTCGAGCCATCACTGTCGGTGCCGAGGGAGGTTTTAGTTTTTGGAGTGGGGACCTCTGGCTCTGCCTGACAGGGGTGCTCGAGGTCATGCGGAGTGTGTTGGAACCTGGTTCAACTCCACAGTCGGCTCCGTCCCCTCCTCTTCGGTGCCTCAGGTCAAGTCGACTCACTCCTCATCCCAGACCACAGAGAGCCAGCTCCTCAGGAATCCCCTGTGGGGATCTCATCCCTCTTCGGGGCCTCTCCTGAATTGGCAGAAGAGCCCTCGAAGAGAAAGTGTAAGAGGAAACACATAGACTCACCTGAGTCCGTCACCTCTGACACAGATTTAGAGGATTCGAGGTTCCCCGTTCCCCTTCTGAAGATGTCTCATTTGCAGACATTCTAGAAATCCTCAAGCAGAGGGAAATTGGCCAGCCCTCAACCCTTCGGAGGATGAATCTGTGTACCTTGAGGCGTTTGGCTCTCGCCCTTCCACCTCCTGGGTGTCTCCCCTTGACCCCTCATGCAGGTGGTAGCAAAGGCATGGACGGCTCCTGACTCAGTGGACCCCACTCCCAGGAGACCCTCAAAATTTATCACGGCTCCAGCGGATAAACAATTTCTGACCAAGGGAGTTTCTGTGGATGCTATGGTGGTTGCTGCTGCCACTAAGAAGGAACTAGCTGATCCTTCAGTGCCTGTCCATCCACCTAACAAGGAATCTAGGTCTTTGGACAGGTACGGGAAGCGGATGTTCTCATCAGCGACCTTTGCAATGCGTTAAGCTGAACTACCTATGCCATTTTACTGTCTTCAAAGAGACTTGATCAAAAGAAGCGAGTGACATGTTGAAGGATCCTACAGCTGCGGGTTTTCAGGACAAGATGAACACTCAGCTGGCTACCCTGAACTCCATAGCTAACTCCTCCCTGCGCCTCCTTTTGGTATGCGGCTGATGGGCGAGCAGGGCAGCAAGGACAGGTGTAGCCTCACGCAGGCATGCCTGGATGCGGCTATGCAACTGCGGACCTTTAAAACGTCTTTCACTAATTCCCGTTTGATGGATCATCTCTTTTGGTCCTCAAGTGAAAGAAACCTTGACTAGAGTCTTGAGACGGATGGCAAGACTCTTTCTGCCGTCGGAGTCCGTTTTCTACTCCTTCTAGGCCTTACCCCAAAGGCCAGAAAAGTGGGAAAATGTGGTTCGCAAACAATCTCAAGGGCTTCGCCTGACGACAAAGTCGGTTCCCGCCAGAGGCAGAGGGGAACAACAATGGTAGACGTCGCCCTAGAGGCTGGGGGTCCAGAACCAGGGCAATCGAGAACTTTCCGATAAGCCCTTTCAGCATCCCTGAGGTGTTGCCCGACTGTCCACCTTCGGAGGCAGTCGGGGAAGATTGTCACTGTACCCAGAAGCCTGGCTATCCCTAACTCGAGACAAGTGGGTACAGTCCATCATTTCGAAGGCTATTCCATTCCCTTCGTTTGCATTCCAAACGGATCAAAAAATCCTTCCAGATGTTCCACCGCTCAAAGGGATCTTGCAGCTTTGGAAATTTCAAAGCTGCTTGCAAAAGAGCAATTCAGCCAGTTCCAGCAGACCAGCAAGGATCCGGAATCTACTCCAGGTTCTTTTAGTTCCAAAAACAGGGGACTGGAGACCAATTTTGGATCTCAGTATCTTGAACAAGTCAGTCAAGAAAACACGATTTCGGATGGTCACGCTACAGTCCATTCTTCCCTATTGGGAAGAAAACTGGATGTGCTCTATAGACCTTCAGGATGCGTACTATCATATAAAAATGAACAGACGCTCCAGAAGATTTCTCCGCTTCAGGCTGGGAACCAGTCATTTTCAGTTCAGAGCCCTGCCCTTTGGACTCACCACTGCCCCCCGGGTGTTTACCAAATGCATGGCAGTGGTAGCCTCTCACCTGAGACGTCAGGGATTCCAGGTGTTTCCATATTTGGATGACTGGCTCCTCACAGCTCCCACCAAGCATCTTCTTCAAAAGGCCAGGGACTACACCTTTCGCATTTGTCAAAACTTAGGCATTTCAATAAATTGCGAAAAGTCTGTTTTGTCGCCTTGTCGTGTTATTGCCTTCATAGGCGCAATTCTGGACACAGTCAACATGTCTGCGAGGTTAACAGATCAAAGAATAACAGACATACACAAACTGGTCTCGCTCCTCTTCAGCAGCAACAGAGTCAAAGCCAGGTTAGTTCTGAAAGTATTGGGGATTATGGCTGCCATGCCTCTGCTTCCATTAGCCAGATTCCACATGAGAATCCTTCAATGGATGCTCTTCACACAATGGTCATACCAGCAACTTCCGATGTCCCACACCATTATGATTACGCAAACATGCAGGAATCATCTTCTGTGGTGGATGTCTTCCCTCAGCTCTTAGGTGGGAAGACCCTTTGTTCCTTCCTCCGTTGCTACTCTGACAACGGACGCCTCCCTGATCGGGTGGGGGCATTATCAGGGCAGAACTGTCCAGGGCACATGGCAACCAAGCGAATGCCACTTGCACATAAATGTTCTAGAGATGAGAGCAGTGCTTTTAGCGTTGCAAGCCCTTCAAGACTCTCTTCCCTTGGGAACGATAGCAATCCAGACGGACAATATGTCTGTAGTGTGGTATATCAACAAACAAGGCGGAACCAGGTCCTACCCCCTGTGTTGAGAAGCACTCAGACTGTGGCAATGGGCGATTTCTTCTCAGCGGTTTCTGATAGCAACGCACATCCCCGGGAAGTCCAATCAAATCGCGGACAAGTTGAGCAGAGTTATCCTCATGCCTCACGAGTGGTCTCTGAAAGACTCTGTTATGAGAGAAATTTTTCTCAAGTGGGGTCAGCCTTGCTGCGACCTTTTTGCTACTCCCCAAAACAGCAAGTGCAGAGATTTTTTCACTCTATTCCCTTTACCAGGCCAGCCCAGCAGAGACGCTCTAGTCCAAGTTTGGCCCCGGGGACTTCTGTATGCATTTCCTACCTTCCCACTTATCTCTCAAGTGATACAGAAAGCTATCGCTCAGAAGGCCTCGTTGATCCTCATTGCTCCTTACTGGCCTCGACAGGTTTGGTTCCCCTTTCTACATCACTTTCTGTCGGAGCGACCTTGGCATCTGGACCTAGTTCCAGATCTTTTGATCCATCAGTCGGGTAAGTTTCATCGCTCCCTTCCTCTCTGAACCTCACTGCTTGGTTCCTCAATTCCAACCTTAGCCAGGCTTCCTCAAATATCTCACTCTGTTCGAGATATTTTGATAGCGTCCATAAATCTTCCACTCGAAGATTTATTTGAGTAAGTGGAAGCGTTTAGCCTATTGGGCTCAAGGAAGGGACATAGATCCTTTCACTGCCTCCATCCAAATGGTCCTTGACTTTCTAGCTGAACTCTTCCATGCAGGTTCATCTCCTTCTACTCTTAAAGTTCAATTGGCAGCTATTTCTAACTTTCATGTGGGCATTTCAGAGTCTGCCATAATGTCCCACAAACTTTGCAAAGCCTTTTTGAAGGGAGTTTTTCTACTCAGACCTCCTATAAGAAATCCTCCTCCTCCTTGGGACCTAAATTTAGTTCTTAGTTCTTTGACTCTTCCCCTTTCGAACCTGCAGCCTCCTGTTCTTTAAAATTGCTATCATGGAAGACACTCTTTCTGGTAGCTATTACTTCAACTAGAAGAGTTTCAGAACTTCATGCACTCAGCTGTCGACCTCCTTATCTGTTGTTCCATAAGGACAGGGTATCTTCTGAACCAACCCGTCTTTTTACCTAAGATAGCCTCGGCGTCTAACCTAAATCAAAGCATTGACCTTCCTGTGTTTTTCCAGAATATTCTAACAGGTCTGAACAAAAATTGCATTGGCTAGATGTTCATCGTCAGTTAAGGTACTATTTGGATAGAACCAAACAATTCAGAAAATCTGACCAGCTGTTTGTCTCTTATGCAGAAGGCAGAAAGGGACTTTCAGTTTCAAAGGTATCATTATCTAGATGGCTAACATCTGTGATTTCCCTTGTTTATGAAATTAGACACCAAAAGCTGCCTAACAAACCTAAAGCCCATTCTACCAGAGCTTTGGCTACTTCTATAGCCTTCCAAGACAGACTGCCTATTGACACCATTTGTGCAGCGGCTACTTGGGCTACTCCTCACACTTTCATTTCTCATTATAAGTTGGATTTAGCTTCTAGGCATAGAGCTAACTTTGGTTCCGCTGTTCTCAAGAGTCTGTTCCGTTAGGCCACCCAGGACAAGGTGCTAGGGGCCTTGGTCCCATCCAGCAAGAATGAAGGCGAGATAGACAACTTAACATATAGAAGTTATGTTCTTACCATAGCGTTCCATGTTAGTTGTCTTCTTCGCCTTCTTCTTGCGTCCACCCTCCTTCCCCTGGCCTGGACAGACCTAGAGGAGTTTGATTGTGACCTCTCTTTCTACCACCTCTTTACTTTAGGTATATGCTCTGCTGTGCATATTTCCTAGATCAGGATGTAGGTCACCCTTCTCTTCACCCTTGTTTATAGAGGTGGACTTTGTTTCTAGTTATTCTGCTACTATTATAAGCTGGGCCTAGCTTACAAACGAGATCTGAGGTAACTCACGCCTAGCATTGTGGGATATAAGGGAGCCTCGAGCGTGGAACCAACTCTCGAGCTTTTAGAGTGGCGATGCCGAGGTCGGCTCCGAACCCATCCAGCAAGAAGAAGGCAAGAAGAAGACAACTAACATGGAACGTTATGGTAAGAACATAACTTCTATTTTTGGCCCATAAATTGTAGTTTATTGGTTGTTTAGGCAGTTTTTCATCTCTTTCAACTTGCTGGCTTAAAAGCCTGCATTTGTGCGTGTTCCCCACCTTTCCTGTAACTAGTCTAGACCAGGTACAGATTAGCTGTATCCAGGACTCTTTGTAAGCTTCTGAGCCCTCCAAGCCTTTCTGTGTTGGAGGGAAGCCTTCTAGCTTATCAGTGGGAATGGTAAGCACTAGGTAGCCTATCTACCACAAGAGGCGTGGTTCTGGCCCAGAAATTGTAGTTTACTGGCCGTTTGGACAGTTTTTCTATCTCTCTCAACTTTCTGGTTTTAAAGCCTGTGTTTGCGCTTGATCCTCACCTTTCCCGTAACTAGTCTAGTCCAGATACAGATTTGCTGTATCCAGGACTGTTTGTAAGCTTCTGAACCCCCCACACCTTTCTGTGTTGGAGGGAAGCCTTCTAGCTTATCAGTGGGAGTGGTAAGCACTAGGTAGCATGTCTACCACAAGAGGAGCTGTTCTTGGCCCAGAAATTGTAGTTTATTTATCATCTGGGAAGCTGTCCATCTCTTTCAACTTTCTGGTTTAAAAGACCATATCTGCGCTTGTTTCCCATCATTCCTGCAACTAACCTACTGGAAAGCACTAGAAAGCCTTAAACTGATACAAGCCTTCTAGCTTAAAAGAGAGTCTTTGGAGTGATTAAGTATCAGTTTTCTGTATTTTCTTGCTGTACTTAACTGCTTTCCACCGAAACACTGATTTTCCAGTGTTTATTGTGATTTAAAAGCTTGTTTTTTCACATATTGTACTTATTTGACTGCCTGCACTTTTAAAAAGTCGTTTTTTGTTTAAATAATTTAACTGTTGTAGGCTACACACTAAAGTACGATAGCCTTTTCTGATTGCTTGTAGTCATTTAAAGCTGTTTTAAGTGTACTTTTTATTGTTTTTGCCTTATCTTTTCGAAAAAAAATAAAACAAAAAAAAAAACATTCCTTGTTTCCCACCCTTCTAAGCTAGTATAGTCCAGTTTTCAGGCTAGTGCTGAATTCAGGGTCATGCTACAAGTTTCTGAGTTGCCCATACCTTACTTAGATAGAGGGAAGTTTCTCTGTTGACCTATGAGAGAGGGGAACTTTGAGCAGCCATCTGTCCTGGAGGAGTGGTTCCAGCCCAGAAGTTAGTAGTTTAAAAAATGTGTTTGCATGGTTTTGTGCACCAGGTTAGCTATGGTTAAATTATTCCCGGCTCCACTAAGTCTCCTCTGCAGTTTTCCCCTTGAAACTAGTCTCTCAACCTAAGCACTCAAAAAGCATCCTACAGTCCAGCACTTGCTCAGACTTAATAGCAAGCACTAATATACCCCGACACGTGATTGCCCAGCAGGGCAAAGCTGTTTATCTACCCCTCACCAACCAAATGACTAAGCAGCTCACCCTACTATTCAGGCATGAACAAAGGGCAACTTCAGGTGTACACTCCAGTCCAGCTGGTGAACCTGGGTATCCTGAGGCAATGTTACAACTGCCTCATGTACACAGACAACCCTCTCCTCCTACGACGAAACACTAACATATGCGAGATATGCAGTTATGCAGCCAAACTGGAGGCTAAGGTCTCTCCACCCAAGACCGGAACAGACAGCCATGAGGAGAAGGTTAACACTTGCACCACACCTCCAGCCTCACATAGACCTACTAAACCATCACTGGCAAAAAATACACAAAATCATACTCAGAGGCTCTAAATAAAAACCTGCAAAAGCATCAGAGAGCTCCAAGGCAGACACCCACAAAACCTGCACCTCTCGTCACAAACCAGACAACACATAAAACACAAAATCAATGTGCCGCACAATCACAGCCCTTAAGGCAAAATAACATACCTAACACACTAGTAATAGGTGACTCAATAGTCAGACACACTGACGTCCTACTCACTTGGCTGGACAAGGAAAAGGTTACCGTTAGCTGCCTGTCGGGAGCCAGAATCCGCCACATAACACAAGCACTCAGGTCACTCCAGAACAAGTACAAATATGACTCTGTCATTGTTCATGTTGGTGTGAATGACCTGAGACGTACCTCCCTGGACTACTTGAAAAGAGACATGGAAGAGCTCTCTGATCATGTAGCCCAGACAGGTATGACCCTGACCCTGAGTAGCATCCTGCCCTCACCAAGAATTATACCTCAGTATAAAGAACAAATGATCAATTTCAGCAAATGGCTAATCTTCTGGTGGCATTCAAAGGGGATCCAGTGTCTGTCAGTCTGGGACGACATGCTCGACAAGCCACGTTGCTTCGCAAGAGATGGCTTGCACCTGTCACCCCTTGGCTTTCGAATACTGGCCAAGGCTCTTGTTGCTCCATAGTGCCTTTTTTAGGCAAGGCTCAAAAGTCAAACCCACGTCCATAAACAGCACAAATAAACAAATGAGGGTTACGCTACTCAACGCCAGGAGTTAAATCTCAAAATGCATGTGCTCGAAGCACTCCTCAGTTTGGAGAACGTTGACATCTGTGCAGTAACTGAAACCTGGTTCAAGACTCCAGAGAGCACTCCAGCACTACCGGGCTACAAAATAAACAAAAAGCCACAGGAACAGCTTCAACGTAAAACCAATGGTGAAGTATTTAATCAATCAACACCATACACAACGCAGCACGACCACTGCGAATCACAACAAATAATGAATACGGTGCAGTATTAAACACTTTTCGTCTGTTAAATAAACAGACTTTTTCAGATACTAATACACCATCCGCGCATTACTTTAAATGTGATACTGAAGTCACGTTTAAAGTTCCGCTTGAATTTACCCTTTATAGGCTTAAATAAGCCCTCACTTTGTATCAATGTTGTAAATATATGTAATGAATGTTAAAAACATTGTTTAACATTGTAAAACATTTTTAAACGTTAAAAATTGTTCATTAAAAGTAAAAGGTATTAAAAAATGTGTGAACACTGTATAGCATTTACTTATATGACCCGGTCGAATTGTACATAGTTTTCAATAATGTAATCACAGTATGTGGGTTTATATGCACATATTACATCCTACTTTAACTTATTGCATGTTGCTGTACATACTTTTCATATGGAAGATAAGAAAAGTAAATAAATTGAATTGTATTATAAGATGCTTTTATTAATTGAGTTCTTATGTGGTGTGCAGTTGTTAATAATAACATGTTGTACATACAATGGCACCAATATGTGCTCTAATGTGTAGATTTAAAAGGAAAGGAATATGTCCTATTCTTTATTCCTTCCTTGGATTTACTTCTACCAAGCTATCTTAACCAATTTTTTTATTTTAATATGCAAGTTATTGAATATAATTAGTTTAAACCTGGTGACCTACACGCATCAAGTCTCAATTGCCACAATAATTCTGTTTTCTCTAAAAGTAATGATTTTGGGCCTCCTCTGGTCATTGTTTCGACCTTGTTTTCCAGGTCCAATATTTGTTCAATAACTTTAAACTTAAATGAATGATTGGGGCACTCCACAATGTTTTTGCTAAGGCATTATCTTGTTTGCATCTACTAATTGCATATATGTGATCAAATTCTATCCCGTAGTCTTCTATCGATTTTTCTTACATAGAAGGCTGGGCATGCCTGGCATTGTGCTATGTAAACCACCGATCTTGAATTACAATTGTATTTGTTCTTGAGTATGTCATTTCTATCTCTAATCACAAATTTTTTTACCAATATCTATATATCTTCAGTAATTACACATTTCACACCTTGACATACTTACAGTCCTGTGTGTGCTGTTGTTCTGTCATTCTAAGATATTTTTTAGGTTTTTACCCCTCCTATATGTGATCACTGGAAATTCTCCTACTTTTTGAACAATTTCTCTGTCTGTTGTGAACAAATGCCAGTTCTTTTTCAAGATGCCCATTATTTCCTTAGCTCTTAAGTTGAATGTTAGAACAAAACTTTTGTTCTTTACTGTGGCATTGGATCTAGGTATAGTTGTGGGGAATCATATGGGGTGTTAGTGTCTTCTATATTTTCAGATGGTACTTGGGGTGTGGATAACTCTAAGTTTGTAACCACTGACTGTGCTCCTTTATTTAGAATTGGTATGTATGTTCCATTTTCATGCTTCCTTTGAACTTCAAAGGTAATGTTTTGGATTCAGTCCGTTGGATAGCCCCTATGTATGAACATGTTACTCAGGTTGTGGCATTCTGCTTTCAAGTCATCCTGCATGGTAATCATTCTCGCCGCCTGCACTAATTGCCCCTTAACCACAGACCTTTTCTGATGGAAAGGGTGCGAGCTAGTGTATTGCAAGAGTGAATTTGAATGTGTGCTTTTTCTGTATATTTAGCTGTGTAGTATTGTCCTTGGATGTCTTTATGTAATTCAACATCCAAGTAACTGATGTTCATCTCCTAGTAATCACTTGTAAATTTAAAAATTCAGTTGTACCATTGAAGTAATCTATCATCTCTGTTGCTACTTCACATCTTCCTTTAATAAGGAAAATTTCATCCAGGAAGCATGTATAGAAGAAAATACTGTTTTTTAAATGAGCATTGTCAAGTACAAACATGTGTTCCCAGTATGCCATGAATAAGTTGGCAAAACTGCCTCCACATGGGGACTCTATAGCTACCCCAATTTTTTGCAAGTATATGTCATTGTTAAATGCAAAAAAATTATTCTCCAGTACTATACCTAATAGTTGTCAATTAATCGTTGCTCTGTCAGTTGCCCCTTTTGATCTTATAAATTCAATAACCCACTCTGTTCCCAAATTATGTGGTATAGATGTGTATAAGTCACAGACATCTACTGTTAGAAAGTTACTCTCTGCATTAAACTCAAGTGAGTTGATTTGTTCAAGAAATGTCCATGAGTCTTTGCATATCTGTTGTTCCTTACTAACATAAGTCTTTAATATAGAGTCTATGACTTTAGCACATGGGTATGTGATGGACTGGCAGGCATCTACGTGGGCTCTCATGGGCGGGTCACTGATATCTTTGTGTATCTTTGGGACTCCAAACAAAGTTGGAAGTCTGGGTAGAGACATAGTCAGATAATTGTTTATGTGTACATCAGTTAGTGAATCAATAAACATGTCATTAATAAACATTTTGATTCTGTTGTGAGCTATGTTTAACTCATTTAAGCTCACTTTTTGATAGGCTTGTCCTTTAAGGAGTTTCAACATTTTATCAGTATATTGCGTTATGCCCATTACTACTAAACCACCCCCTTTATCTGGTTTCATGATGCGAACTGGTAAATTCCTGAACTATGTTAAGATCATGTTTTCCTCTATTGACATATTGTCACTGTTCATAAAATTATCTCTGTTACTAAATAAATCCCTAATTTCTATTTCGCACATATGATCAAATAAGTAGATAAGGGGGTGAGTTGGTGGGTGATATGTACTCGCTATCCTTAGATCTTGCCTATCACATGATGTTAAGTTGTCTATCTCGCCTTCATTCTTGCTGAATGGGTTCGGAGCCGACCTCGGCTCCGACTCGGCCACTCTAAAAGCTCGAGAGTTGGTTCCACCGGCTCGAGGCTCCCCTTATATCCCACAATGCTAGGCGGTATTACCTCAGATCTCGTTTGCCGCTACAGCTATCGAGGGCGTGTTGCTTCACGGCTTCAGGTTAGTGTAGGAACTAGTTTAAAAAGTTGATTAGAAACCCTTTAATTTAGTTTTCCATACAGTTTCCCCTTACCTTAAAGGTCTTTGTTCCCTTTAATCTAGTTTTCTCTATTTTTTTACCTCAAGAACTTATAGTTCTTCCCTCAGGCCTTCGGGCCCTCCCATTCCCTTGGAGTGTGTGTGTTTTCTGTAGGGACTTATAACAAGTAAACAGCTAATTTCTTAGTTTAAATTTCTGTTTTTAGTTTATAGTGTAATCGGTGTGTTTGTGTTTGTGTGTGTTTACACTTGTTCCTTGATATGGCCAAGAGTTGAAGGTCTCAGGCTTCAAGTGTGACTCGTGCTGTCAGAAAATGTCTCTGACAGACGGTCAAACTTCTTGTGTGTACTGCCTGGGACCTTTACACCTGCAGGACTCTTGTGCTGTATGCCATGGCTTCAGCCCTAGAGTCCTGCAGGAAAGAAAGAACAAGCTCATCTTAAGGGGCTTGCTTAAGCCTGAGGTCCCCTACTGCTACGCCGGGTAAACCCTCTAAGGCTCATAGGTCCTCGACTCCAGCTACTGAGTCGGCGCCTAGGCCGAAGCCTACTACGACATTGGCTCGGCTGGGCCGATGAGACTCGAACTGCTACTTCTGTGGTTCCCTCGGCTCGGCTGGAGCGAGGCAGATGAAATTCTGAGTCGGCTCCGATCAGACCATCGGAACCGACATCTAGAAAGAGGTCCAGGTCACGTCCCTTGGCTCCGTTCATTCGGCTCCAGCATCTCCCTTGCTGTCTGAGCGAGACCATAGATCTCACTCCTCTAGATCATCGAGGGCTTTCAGATCATGACCTTCAGAGGGGTAGTGAGTCGACTTCTTAAGTCCGAGGCACTGGCCCAGATGCTTCCAGAGCCGACTCATCAGTCGATGCTTAACCCTATCCTCAAAATGTTCCTCCTCCGACTCCTTTGAGCTTGGAGCAGGCGTTCGAACCGAGACTGTGGTAGCGTCCGAACTGATACAATTGTCTCGGTTCCGTCGGCTCGATTTCTTCCTTTGCTTGGAAGAATCTCGGTGCGGACTTCCCTCGTCGGCTCGAGGGTGAGTGGCATCGGACCCCTGTCTGACCCTGCTCTCCCTCTCGGGCGCCGCTGGTGAGGTCGGCTCGACATACTTTCGAGCCATCGCTGTCGGTGCGAGGGAGGTTCTCAGCTTTTGAGCGGGGACCTTTGGCTCTGCCTGACAGGGGTGTGCCGAGGTCATGCGGAGTGTGTTGGAACCGGTTCAACTCCACAGTCGGCTCCGTCCGTCCCTCCCTCTTGATTGCCTCAGGTTATGTCTGCTCACTCCCTCATCCCAGACGCAGAGAGCCAGCTCCTCAAGAATCCCCTGTGGGGATCTCATCCTCTTCGAGGCCTCTCCTGAATTGGCAGGAGCCCTAGGAAGAGAAGTGCAGAAGGAAGCACATAGACTCACCTGAGTCTGTCACCTCTGACACGGATTTAGAGGATTCGAGGTTCCCACGTTCCCCTTCTGAAGATGTCTCCTTTGCAGACATTCTAGAGATCCTGAAACAGAGGGAAATTGGCCAGCCCTTAACCATTCAGAGGATGAATCTGTGTATCTTGGCGTTTGGCTCTCGCCCTTCCACCTCCTGGGTGTCCCCCCTTTGACCCCCTCATGCAGGTGGTAGCTAAAAGGCTTGGGCGGCTCCTGACTCTGTGGACCCCACCCCAGGAGACCTTCAAAGTTTATCACAGCACCAGCAGATAAGCAATTTCTGACTAAGGGAGTTTCTGTGGATGCTTTATGGTGGTAGCTGCATCCACTAAGAAGGAGCTAGCTGATCCTTGGTGCCTGTCCATCCTCTAACAAGGAATCTAGGTCTATGGACAGATGCGGAAGCGGATGTTTTCGTCAGCGACCTTTGCTATGTTCGCTGAACTACCTCTGTCATTTCACTTTCGTCTTCAAAGAGACTTGATCAAAGCGGTAGAGATGTTAAAGGATCCAGCTGCGGGTTTCAGGATAAGATGAGCGCTCAGCTGGCTACCCTAAATTCTATAGCTAACTCCTCCATAAAAACGCCTTTTCTCATATGCGTGATGGAGCGAGCAGAGCCGCAGGGACAGGTGTGGCCTTCGCCCGGCATGCCTGGATGCTGGCTATGCAATTTTGCGGACCCCTTTAAAGCGTCTTTCACTAATTCCCGTTTGATGGATCATCCCTCTTTGGTCCTCAAGTTGAAAGAAACCTTATGGCGAGTGCGTAGACGGATGGCAAAACTCTTTCTGCCGGCCGGAGTCCGTTTTTCTACTCCTTCTAGGCCTTACCCCAAAGGCCAGAAAGTGGGAAAATGTGGTTCCATAGAAGCAATCTCAAGGGACTTTGCCTGGCCTTTGGAAGTCGGGTTCCCTCCAGAGGCAGAGGAGGGAACAAACAATGGTGAAGGCGACACGTCGCCCTAGGGCAGGGGGTCCGCCAGAACCAGGAGGCAATCGAGAAACCTTTTCCGTGTAAGCCCTTCCAGCATCCCTGAGGTGTTGCCCGACTGTCCACCTTGGAGGCAGCCTGGGGAAGATATATCACTGTACCCAGAGAGCTGGCGATCCCTTAACTCAAGACAAGTGGGTACAGTTCCATCATTTCCTGAAGGCTATTCCATTCGGCTTCTTTGCAGATATTCAAATCAATCAAAAAAAAATTCCTTCCAGATGTTTCCACCCGGGCTCAAAGGGATCAAGCAGGCTTGAAATTTCAAAGTTGCTTGCAAAAAGCATCATTCGCCAGTGCCAGCAGACCAGCAAGGATCCGGAAATCTACTCTCAAGTTCTTTTGGTTCCAAAGAAACATGAGGGACTGGAGACCCATTTTGGATCTCGAGTATCTTGAACAAGTTAGGTCAAAGAAAACAAAGATTCGGATGGTCACGCTGCAAATCCATCCTACCTATTGGGGAAGGAAGACTGGATGTTAACTCTATAGACCTCCAGGATGCATCGCTATCACATAAAATGAACAGAGGCGCTCCAGGAGATTCCCTCCGCTGTCAGGCACAGGGAACCAGTCACTTTCAATTCAGAGCCCTGCCGCTGGACTCACCACTGCCCCGGTGGTGTTTACTAAATGCATGGCAGTGGTAGCTTCTCACCTGAGACGTCAAGGATTCCAGGTGTTTCATATTTAAGGACGACTGGCTCCTCACAGCTCCTACCAAAGCATCTTATTCTAATAGCCAGGAGATCATACACCTTTCGTGATTTTGTCAAAGTTAGGTATCTCAATAAGTCGCGAAAAGTCTGTTTTGTAAGCCTTGTCGTGCTATTTACCTTCATGAGGCTTAATAAATCTAGACATTAGTCAACATGTTCTGCGAGTAGACTCACAGACCAAAGGAATAGCAGACATCATGCGAAACTGGTCTCCTTCTCTTCCACAGCAACAGAGTCCAAAGTCAGATTAGTTCCCTGAAAGTACTGGGGATTATGGCTGGCTGCTGTCCCTCTACTTCTATTAGCCAGGATTTCACATGAGAATCCTTCAATGGATGCTCTTCACACAATGGTCGCATACCAACAACTTCCTCGATGTCCCACACCATTATGATTACGCCAAGCATGCAAGAATCATGTTCTTTGAGGTGGATTTCTTCCCCAGCTCTTCCTGGGAAGACCCTTTGTCCTGCCCCCTCGGGTTGCTACTCTGACAACGGACGCCTCCCTGATCGGGTGGGGGCAGCCATCAGGGAGCAGGTAACAGTCCAGGGCATATGGCAAACCCAGACGAATCGCTTACTTGCATATAAATGTTCTACCAGAGATGAGAGCGGTGCTTTTAGCGGTGCAAGCCCTTCAAGAACTCTCTTCCCTTGGGAACGATAGCAATCCAGGACGGACAACATGTCTGGCAATTGTGGTATATCAACAAGCAAGGCGGAACCAGGTCCTATCCCCTATGTCGAGAAGCACTCAGACTGTAGCAAATGTAGGCGATTTCTTCAGCGGTTTCTGATTGCAACCACATCCCGGGAAGTCCAATCTTGCTCATTGGACAAGTTGAAAGGCAGAGCTATCCTCATGCCTCACGCAAAGTGGTCTCTGAAAGATTCTATTTTGGAGAGAAATTTTTCTCAAGTGGGGGTCAGCCTTGCTGCGACCTTCTTGCTACTCCCCAAAACAGCAAGTGCAGAGATTTATTTCACCCTATTCTCAAGTTACTTCAGGCCAGCCTCAGCAGAGACGGCTCTAGTCCAAGTTTGGCCCCGGGACTTCTGTGTGCATTTCCTCCCTTCCTACCAATTCTTCCCACTAATCTCTCAAGTGATACAGAAAGCTATATGGCTCAGAAGGCCTCATTGATCCTCATTGCTCGCCTTACTGGCCTCCTGACAGGTTTGGTTCCCCTTTCTACATCAATTTCTGTTGGAGCAATCCCTTGGCATCTGGACCTAGTTCCAGATCTTTTTGATCCATCAGTTGGGTCAGTTACATAAGCTCCCTCCCTCTCTCTGAACCCTCACTGCTTGGTTCCTCCAGTTCCAACCTTAGCCAGGCTTCCTCAAATATCTCACCGCCTGTTAGAGATATTTTGATAGCTCTCCATAATCTTCCACTTTCGGAAGATTTATCTGAAATAAATAGAAACGCTTGCGCCTATTGGGCCTCAAGGAAGGGACTTAGATCCCTTTCCTCGCTCCCATCCAAACAATTCTGGATTTTCTAGCTGAACTTTTCATGCAGGTTCATTCTCCTTCTATTCTTAAAAGTTCAATTGGCAGCACCATATCTAACTTTCATGTGGGCATCTCAGATTCTGCCATCATGTCCCACAAGCTTTGCAAAGCCGCTCTTGAAGGAGTTTTTCTCCTTAAGCCTCCGATAAGAACTCCTCCTCCTTTCTTGGGACCTTAAATTTAGTTCTCACATCCTTGATTCTTCCCCTTTTTGAACCTGCAACTTCTTGTTCAATGAAATTGCTATCCTGGAAGACTCTCTTTCTGGTAGCTATTACTTCAGCTAGAAGGGTATCAGAACTTCATGCACTCAGCAGTGGAAGCCCACCCTATCTGTTGTTTCACATAAGGATAGGGTATCCCTTCTGAGACAATCCATCCTTCTTACCTAAAAGTAGCCTCTGTGGCAGCCGTCTGGCTGAAATCAAGACATAGACCTCCCTCGGTAGTTTTTTCCTAACTTTTTTCTAACAGGTCTGAACAAAAGAAATTGCACCCATTGGCTATTGATGTTCATCGTCCAATTGAGATATTATTTTGACCGGGACCAAACAGATCGTGAGAAAACTGACCAGTTGTTTGTTTCTATGCAGAAGGGGTAGAGAGGCCTTGCGGTTTCTAAGGTATCACTCTCCAGATATGGCTAACATCCCTGGAGGATTTCCTTTGTGTATGAAATTAGACACCAAAAGTTGCCCTAACAAACCTAAGGCCCTATTCAGGCTAGAGCTTTGAGCTACAATTTCTTTAGCTTCTCCAAGACAGGCTGCCTAATTGATACCATTTGTCCAGCAGCTTGTAGCTACATGGGCCTACTCCTCACACTTTCATTTCTCATTACAAGTTGGATCAAGCTTCTAGACATAGAGCCTAATTTTGGTTCCACTGTTCTCAAGAGTCTGTTCGATGCAGAGGCCACCAGCGGGACAAGGTGCTAGGGACCTTGGTCCCATCCATAAGAATGATAGGCGAGATAGACAACTTAACATATAGAAGTTATGTTACTTTACCATAACGCTTCATGTTGGGTACTAGCTTTCTCAGCCATTCTTTCTTCGTCCCACCACTCCTTCCCCTAGCCTGGACAGACCCAGAGGAGGTTGATTGTGACCTCTCTTTCTTCCCACCTCTATTGTATATATATGTATATGCTATACTTTGCATATATTCCTTCTACTCATCAGGTTTCAGGTCACCTTCTTCCTTTCCTTTTATAGAGGTGGTTTTTCCATTTTCCAGTAGATCTGGATTTATTATTGGCTGGGCCTAGCTTACAAACGAGATCTGAGGTAATACCGTCTAGCATTGTGGGATATAAGGAAGTCTCGAGCCGGTAAGGAACCAACTCCCTGAGCTTTTAGAGTGGCGAGTCGGGGCAGATGCGGCTCCGAACCCATCCAGCAAGAAAGAAGGCGAGAAGAAGACAACTAACATGGAACGTTATGGTAAGAACATAACTTCTATTTACTACCCACCCTATTTGTGGTGTGTTAATTTGCTAGCATTTGCTTGTAATAATCTTAATGATCTTTCTCAATGAGCTTGTAAACAAACAAACCAGAGTTTTGTGTTGGGAAAGGTTTACCGAGAAGCCCTAGAAATAAACAATGATTTAGACTGTGTACCAGAAATATTAACAAATCCACAAATGTTTTCAAACGTTGTATATCTTGGAACTCCCCTAGTCATGATTTTATTTAGAATATTCTCTATTTTGTTGCTGTTCAGACATGGCATTGAAAATGCATCATATATCTCTAATAAAGCAACACACTCTGTAGAGTCACAAAAATACATTTCATGTCACAATGTAAGTTGTTTTCAATCAGGTCACACTACAACCATTACACTTGTGTATGGGGTGCAGAGTAATTACCTAGCTAATTATTACTTCTTAAAAAAGTAGTGTTCTTAGTGTTTGCGAAGTTCTTTGATAGATATTTTCTAAGAAGAGCTGTTTCAGAAATTAAACATAATATGAAGTAATGCAGCAGAGACAACAGTTATTATACAACGACCCCCCATTAATATTCTAAAACGTGCACACTGATTGGTCAGCATGCACTTTGTAAATCAGAGTTATAGTAATGGAAAGGGTCCCGGTCACCAGACTGGTTTTCCATTAGTATAACTCTTTTTTTACAGCAACAGAGAACACAAGATCTCCCGTGCTTTTTACATACTGTCTCGCTATGTTAAACGAGTTTAACATGGTGAGACAGCTTTAAAAAAAGCAACGGAGATCTTGCTTTTCTCATTGCTATTTTTCTAAACCTGTCTCAATCTATGTTACATGGGTTTAACATAATGCGAGACAGCTTAAAAAGCAACGAAAATTCTCTGTTGCCTTTTTTTTTTTTAAAAGCTTTGTCTCTCTGTTAAACTCCTTTAACATAGCTAGACAGTTTGTAAAAACCAACAGAGATCTTGCTTTCTCCAATGCTTTTGCCCACAGCTCTGATGTACTGCATAAGCATACGCATCACGCCAGGCACATCAAGAACTGACACAGAATACCAGACAGCTCTGCAAGGGCAGCAAGGAGGCATTATACAATGCCATTATTTAAGAAAAGTCATTTTTTTTTTTTTTTTTTTTTTTTTTTTAAATAATGTCATTGTATAAAAGCAATAGCCCACTTCTGGGTGTGGGTTATGCTGGATTTACCCACGGTTGTACTTTGTTTGGCCACCCGGACTATTCTCATGACCAAACCACCAGCCAAATTATGGGCAAATCCAGCATTACCCACACCCAGGCGTGGGTTATTGCTATAATAGTTCATGCTCCTTATTTGAGGTGTTTCTGGTTGTAAACTTGTGAGAACAAAACAAAAGCTATAGAGATATGCTGGATGGGGGAGGGGTTACTTTTCAGGAGGGCTCTTTCCAATAATCTTCTGTGTGTTAGACTCCGGAGCAAACTCCTACCATAATATAAACATCCTAAATTTTGATGGGATGGGACCTACCATAATATATATGATCGTAGTCCAGTAATTTA
>NC_056751.1:465720186-465737451 GCF_019279795.1 Protopterus annectens
CAAGGTCTGAGATAATGGTATTCTGCATGTACTGTCATAACAAATAAATATAAGAGCCTTATAAAGTGTTTTACCAGTACAAATGAAGGTGTAATATTCTGTGAATAAAGGTTTAACCCTTGGAGTGCTTCTCTTTACTCTTCTTTCATATGTTGTCAAACTGTTGCATACTATAAATAGTACTGTTGTATCTTAATACTACTGGGTAGTAATGTGGTATGCAGATAAACTATGCATGAAGGTCTGTATAACAATGTTGGAAGTGCCAAGAGGTCAGTCATATTGTGCAAGTGAGGGAGACTTATATGGAAAACAGTAGAAACTTTCACATCAATTCCCTGATAGCACAGTGTGCTGTGATGTTAACTATAACTATTTTGCCACACACAGCAGGGGGTTGAATCCCGGGAGTGCTAGTAAGTTGTTAGCATAATCATACCTTACAACTGTACAGATTTTGTTACAAGGTTCAGACAGAAAGCTGTATGCATACTTACACCCAACAACTGTACAGAATTTGCTAGAATGTTCAGATAGAAAGTTGTATGCATATTCATACCCCACAACTGTTCCAATCTGTCCAGCATGTCCAGATAAATGGCCCACATCATCAGCCTGGTACCCTGTCCCCCTGAAACATCAGTGTGATGATCCAAGAAATTTAGGCAGCTGTTAATGACATATAACTGATAGTCATACGTGTACATAGTCAGAGAATGTATATGAAAACAAACCTGTCATTCTAGCACCTCGCCCAAAGTGTATGAGAGCAATTCTCAAAATATGTTGCATTAACACCTACATCTTGCCATGCCTGTATGTAAGACACAGGTCATGTATATAATAATCTATAAACATACCAATTGTGTACAATATAAGGCCATTGGGTAGTGTAATAATACATGTAAAGGACAGATCACTGCAGTGAGTAAGAATGTTGTGAAAAGTACAAGGATATATTAGCTGTTAATTGAACTCTCTCTCTCTCACCCCTACCATATGTGCATAAATGACCCAATAACACACCTCAGTTGGTATGTGTACACTCCAACCTTTTGTTGGGACATATGTCCTAATGGTTTATACATATTCCCATTTGTTTCTATGCATGTGCCCTGTTAACATACACCAATATTGGTGGCCTGTTGCCATCAATGAAACCTGCATGCTGTTGTGATGGCCACTGTTGTTCCATATATGCATGTTTTCTGCTTGCTCTGCAACTGTTTTAAATCTGGTGTTTTGGATTAATGCCTATGCATGCTGTTATAACTAATCCTGAATGCTGTCGACTATTACTAACCCGTATCTGCGATAAACCTGCTACAACATAGCTCGTATGGGAAGGCCTGTCCCAGCAGACCCACCTGTCCCTCCTCAGCTGGCCATGGCACCAGGCACCAGCATATCTGGGGCCCAGCCTGGGACCTCCTCCTCCGTTCGTCCTGCACCACCTTTGGGTGGAACCGCTATAGTGGACGGGGCTCTACCCCCCCCCCCACTGTGAGCATGCGTGGAGAGGAAACTGTCATCCGTTGACATGTCCGGGTCATGGTGCATATGGTGCTTGATCTAGTGTTTCGAGACCAGCTACGCCAGCTTGTGGGCCATGTGGTGCAATTAGAGGGTGAGCCTGCCCCTCCAACACAGCCTCCAGCACAGCCACCTTTGGGGCCGTGAAGGTGCAGTGGTGACAGCCCATGGGTGGGGACCTCAGCCCCACTGTTTCCATTTGGGGGCTCATGGGCTTGTGACTTTCAAACACCCCACCCCATCCAAGGGGTTTACCCCCCAACATATATATGAGAAATAGATAGGTACATGCACATATACACAGACAAAAGGTATTAGTAGCCATACATATGTAGAAGGAGTGTGGAAGTACTGGGTGCAAAGTATAGCCCTCAGCCACAAGCCCTGTAGCTGCCACCTGTGAAATGTGTACTGTGGCAAACATTCCCACAAATGAGAATACTTACATTAAACATATACCCACCCACAATTCAAAGGACATGACACAACACACAGGTATGCATACCCAGAAAACCTTTATTTGTGTATTATACAATAATGTATGCCAGTACTTACAGCACATAAATCTTGAAATATGTAATCAGTGATGAATACAAGGCCCACACAAAACAGTAGATGCAAGCAATGTGGATATATGCCATACTATGCTGTCCAGGCCAAGGCCTTCAATCAGTACAACAGTAGGCACAGGATTTGCCTTCAAGATAAATAACAATTAACAATTACAGATGTAGTCCAGCAGCCGCCAATTACACCCTGTACTCAAGCGCTACGGTGAAATGTAACACTTGTGGTAATATCACAGTATCTCGTTCATAACATTGCTTAACCTAACATCACACTGAATGACCTTTGTCTTAACAGTTATATCCCTGAAAAGGTGTCACAGCCTTGGTTAATGACATTGAACTCCCCCCATAAAAGGTTGTACAAGGGCAAGGAACACTGTGTACCACACACTGACCTCTGGAATGTACAAGGGCACATATGTATTGTCCAGCTGTTGCCCCCATATATATGGACGTTGCCCAACAGTTTATGTGGGAGTCCATGACATGACTGGGATGATAGCAGTAATGCTAGCAGTAAATAATGATAGGCCGTTACCTAACAACCCCTTTCTGTATCACAGCAGGGCAAAGACTGGCATATATGCGGAGGACAGAGGCAGGAACATATGGCCATATCTGCAATATTGATGTGACACACTCTGGAAATTGCTGGTGTTACAGGATTTGTTGCAGCATACCCTTATGCAGGAATATGACATTGAAATACAAATTGAAGTAGTCATATACTGATAGCACTCAACAGACAGAATGCCACTGATATATCTGGAACAATGCCTGTGTGGTGCACAGACAAAACCTAACAGCCACTGCACCTGGTATCATAATGGATAGGTCCACAGTTAAGAGCTATGCAGACAGACAACATTCCATGCAAAAGTACCATGTACACAGAAACCCTATAAGACCAGCAAGATACAATGCACACAACAATACTACTCACACTGTCTGTTGGTCTGGAACCTTACCCAAATATGAATTTGGCCTATGTCTGCAAGTTCTGCTGTAAGAGGTATTGCTACCTGCTGTCTGTAACAATGATGTCCACACACAGGAAGGATGTCCTCCATACTGGAAAGGTGAAGTATTAACACTTTGATGATCTAATATAGACCCCATTCAGCACTACCAGCTTTTGTTCTCCAGGACAAGATGACCAGCAGGAGCGCACCACCATGTGGAACGATGTGGTCTGCAGGATGAATGAGGTGGGGATGCACAGCCATATGTATGAGCATGTCCACCATCATTGTAGAGACCTGCTCCGCCATGTGCCGCTGCCATGTGGGGGTGACCTCCTTGCCACAGGGGGGGGCATAACATCCAACCCCCTCACCAGAGTAGAGGAGCTGCTCATGAGCCTGGTGGCACCTGCCCACCCACAACAGCTACAGACATATACAGTCATGGAGTTGCGTGCTACCCACACACCAGACATGGAGCATACAGGTAAGGTTCCATGGCATATCAGTAGACCACTGTTGTGTATGTATCTGTACAGGTAGATCATGCATATGTGAGATGTGTAGTCTGTTGCTGTGTATAACTGATATACTGATAATCAGTTGTGCATAATCTGTAGTACTGTGGACTTCAGCTGTTGTTTTACTGTAGTATTGCACCCACCCTGTAGCAATGCCACAGCTATGGCCACTGACATCAACTCTATCTCATCTCAATGTAGGTGCCTCTGGGATACCAGCAAGGCATTGGCCAGATGCCGGTGAGTATGGTTTAAGGTTATGCTTGGCAATACACTGTGCATGGCATAGCTAAGGTGTAGGCCATGTACACATCTAACACACCTACCCATAATGCATGCTGTAGATGTTCACTGACAGAGCACACACCTCACTAATGGGATTACCAGCCTCAAACACATGCAATACACAGACCATCTCAGACAACTGTGGCTACACTCCAGTGCACATTGCCCAAGCACAGCTGACATCTGCCTAACATACACAGCTATGTTATACACAGAGCAGTTGAACATGCTATACATAATGAAATCCCACTCCCTCTGCAAACACATGCTCCAGGGTCCTAAA
This sequence comes from Protopterus annectens, assembly GCF_019279795.1. Classification (NCBI taxonomy): domain Eukaryota; kingdom Metazoa; phylum Chordata; order Ceratodontiformes; family Protopteridae; genus Protopterus; species Protopterus annectens. The sequence continues at coordinate 465,724,340 of NC_056751.1, forward strand.
CCTCATCAACATAGTAAACGGAACATACTGGAGGGATAGGGCCCTGTCCTGGGGAATTCCCACACTCTGGAACAGACTACCCATTCATGTCAGGCAATGCTACTCAGTGGCTCTCTTTACAAAAACACTTTGCAGTTGGATGGGAAGTGGGGAATTCACCCTGGGTAGTACGTCTTTGCCACAGGCTGACAGGGGCACAGTGGAATAACATTATTGGGTGGTGCATGCCTAGGAACCCCTGTGGCTAGGCTTATGTAGGCCCCAGGATCAATATACAAGTACTCACCTATGAACCTATGTGTACCACAGTCAACATCAGCCAGGGATCAATACAGATATGACCTGCATAATGGCGGGACATTGCCAAGCAATGTGTTGTAATGTGTTCTGATGTACCAGCACCATGTTGGGGAAGTCCAGGAAGTTGCACGTATGATGCATGTGCTGCACAATCCACACCTCACCCCAACTCAGGGATGACATCCCCATCTGTACAATGCTGGTGCCACTGTACACCTGCATGTTTGCCCTGCATTGGCAGGGAATATGCCAGTACACATGGTATTCCAAGTTTGGGATACTGCAATATGACACACGTGTAGGCCACAGATGTCGAGCATTTGTAGTGTAGCAGGAGATGGTGAGGGTGTGTCATCCTGAAACACAACAGTGCACTGGAGGGGAGAGACAAACCCACTGAGAATGGCTCTATCTGCACACAGTCAAGGTCATGAAGTGTGGCAGACATAACCCTGACTCCACGGCACTAGTGATGGTACTGTATGACCTGCAAGGGCTGTGCACGTATTTAGCATGCAAACATGCAGGTTTGGGGAACATTTGCAGGCTTGACTGACTAACTACTGGTTCATGATGATGACTCATGCTACTATGCCCCTGCCAGGTATAGTGACTGTAATAGTACACATAGCAGTTATTGCTACACACCATCATGATATGTGTGCACACATATGCACCCACAAATGGTATGCATCCCAACCAGCATCTGCATGACTGACACATATGGCTTGTAATGCAATTGACTGCCTAGGTCATATGTCACATATCAGGTATGTGAAGGGTTGCCATATGCAGTAGCGTTGCACCATGGCATGTCATGGAAAAGAGTGCCATGTCAATAATGGTCTCTACACTCACCATAGGTACAGTTCCTTTTGTCTGTGGTCAGTCTAATGGCATTCTATGGAGTTGTTTGAAAAACAAGTCCATAGAGATTTGTACAAGTTAGCCAACACAATGAAAAACACCAAATATAGAGACAATATAGAGACAATCTATCCAAAGAAGAAAGAGAAGAGTTAATTAATTTGAGAAATAACAACAATATACGTATAATGAAGCCGGACAAGGGAGGGGAGATTGTTATATTCGACCAAATGGAATACATTTCCAAATTACATACTATATTAACAGAAACAGGTAATTATACTACGATTTCATTGAATGAAATCAACATTGCCTACCAGAGGATTAATTCATATTTAGAAGAATTTTGGATCGACAATCGTATAAACAATGAATTATATAATTTTCTAAAGGTGCAGTATCCAAAAATGGCGACTTTGGTGGGCATCCCAAAAATACATAAAGATCCAACCAACCCACCTTTTAGACCTATAGTGTTAGGCAGTAAGGCAAAAACTTTTCCTTTGGGTAAATTAGTAGATGTTTGGCTTAAGGATATATACAAAGATATCCCTCACTTATTAAAAGACTCTTGGGATTTTTTACGAAAATTTCCTATGTCTATTGATGACAGTAATCTTTACTATGTGACTATAGACGTTATAGATCTTTTTTCCTGTATACCCAGTAAACAGGGTTTAGAGATGTTTTGTGAAAGTATAAGGAAACACACTAACATTGACTGGGACAGGATATGTCTGATTATGGATTGTATGTCCCTAGTTTTGGAGAATAATTTTATATTATTCGAAGGAGAACATTTTAAACAGTGTAAAGGGGTGGCAATGGGTTCAGCCAGTGCTCCAATTTATGCAAATCTTGTCATGTTGAATTGGCAAGAGGAAATACTTTTTAAAAGCGAACACATCACACACATTTCCCATTATACTCGTTTCTTGGACGATATTTATATTTTATGGAAAGGTAATTTAGATGAATTAAATGACTTTTTAACCTTCATCAATAACAGTAGCAGTTTTTTGAAATTTACTTACTCAATAAGTAAAGAAGGCTTACCGTATTTAGATACTATTGTTACACATGATGAAAAAGGTTATAAATCTAACATTTATAGAAAGAGTACTTTCTCCAATGATTACCTACAATATGATAGTAATCACCCTAGGAGAATGCTTCGTAATATTTTTAAGGGTCAACTTATTAGAGCGGCCAGAATGACTTCTAGATATGAGGACATGTTAGCTGAGGTTGATTATATCACAAACATGTTTATAGAGAGGAAATATAATAAAATTATGTTAAAAGATGTAGAAAGGTTTGTGATTTCCCAAAGGGATACTAAGTATCTTCCAATTTTAGGGGTTAGTCCTCCCATGGTTCAAGAGACTGAATCTATGTCTATAAGCAAATATAAAATGGCCTGCATTTTACCCTATACTCCATGTGTTAACACAATCAAAGAAATATTGTTCAAACATTGGGGAATTTTTTTAGTTAATCCTGAATTATCTCACATTTTAGGTGAAAAACCCCATATAGTTTACAAAATGACACATAATTTGAAAAAGATTTTAGAAACTGATAATATAACACAAAATGGGAGTGTTGCATGTGAAGTGCCTACTTTCACCAATAAATGTGGGAATTGTAATCAGTGTAGGTTCATTATGTGTCATACTGAAGTAGCTTTGGACAACTGCAATGGGACAAAAATTAGACCAGCAAAGGGAAATTGCAATACACCAAATGTTGTCTATATTGCCAAATGTGAAGTATATCCAGCTTACTACATTGGCAAAACTGAGAGGGCATTCAAAAGAAGAATTTATGATCATTCATATTGTATCAAAAAGAAAGACATGAATAATGCCTTGTATAGACACGTTGAAAGCAATGGTGATCAACATAGTTTTAAATTTGCCATCATAGAACAGATCAAATTTGATCCTAAAGGAGGTAACATCAAAGATGTATTAAGTTATAGAGAAATATGGTGGCAATTATATACAGATGCTGCTACGTTACCAGGATTAAATGACACCATTGCTATTAAACCTTTATTGACCAAATGAACTTACATGTAACACTATTTAAATAAGTATTTATTTATTTATTTAACATTTTTTATAGTTCCCAGTTCTAGTGTCACAATACTATCACCTCAATATTTATTTTCAAAAAAACAAATATAGCTTATTTAATTATTTACGAGTTTTTATAACAATACATAGATATAATATTTAATCTTAATATTTATAATATTTATTGTAATTAACATTTTTAACAAATATATTTTATAATAGTCACAATTTTCATTTATATTGATATCAAATTTTACACTTACAATATACATCAATTAATGCAATTTAATGTAGTATTATAGTGTGATTTTTATACTTAAGTATTTACATGTAACATATATTTATTGGTTAACATTATTATTTATTAACATCAAAAGGGTTGACATGTCATATCCAATGTGCATACTTATGCCCTCAATTGACTTATAAAGTTCACATTATTTACAATCACTAGTTTTATTTTTTATTTCCCATTTTTTGCACATTATTTTTTGCATTCAATTTATTATTATTTTTTATTTTATTTTTTAATTTTTTAACACACAACTTAGGCTATATTGAATCAATTTTATATAATGTACAATATAAGTCTACTGTGGTTCAGTTAATGAATATATTAATTTGTTGGGAAATGTATGGTTAATGCATTTTGTTTAACGTAGTTTTTATACAATATTTGCTACGGACATTTCAATGTTGTCTTATTCTTAAATAGCACAGTAGCACTTTAAATAACAGTTGTCAAGTTGGCCCAGTTTCGCGCCTAAAAGTTTATTTAAAATGGCGCTTATTTTAATTGAATGAGTTCTGAAGAAGCCTACTATGGATAGGTGAAAGCGCTAAACTCTTATACCAAGTTTGTATTCTGCTACTATTTCTTGTTGTATTTAATAAATGTTTTTGTGGTCGTCACGTACTGTGTTTCCTCATTAGTTGCCTGAGAAGATAGCACAGTTATGTATTATTCTATCACTCATACATGCACCGCTGATGATGACATCTGTGAATACACATCAGGCATTCACTAAACACATGTCCACATATAATCCAGAAACACACAGAGGCTGTGGGCAGCAGAGGAAACATAACTGACACACAGATACACATTCTGCAATGGTGTGTACACCTGTGACGTATGGTGCACAGTACATGCCAGGGTACTGAACAGATGCACAGCAATGCTGTGGACATGGGTGCAGTGTGTTCCAGGAGGAGGGCCATCACCAACTAACAGAAACCATGCATCACAGCCATGTATAATGTTGGTAACGGAGATTGACTACAGTTGCACTGCATGCTGTTGAGCACCACATGTCCTGCATGCTGACATGTGTGTAATTACAGGCTTATGTGTAATACTGTACTGCACCATCACCTGCTATTGTGTGTGTTATGGGGTGCTGGAGCTGTCTGGTGGAGTGTATGGGTTGTCATGTATGTCGACTGCATGTGTGTATGTCTGTGTGTGTGGCCATGTCTGCACATGCACATGTGTGTGTGTGTGTGTGTGTGTGTGTGTATGTGTGTGTGTGTGTGTGTGTGTGTGTGTGTATGTACTGTTTAGCAGTGATGTACAGGTCTTACAGTCTGTTCCCTGTTTCCCTCTCACAGGTGGCGAGGTGGGGCTGGGTCCCTCCCGCAGGGAATCTGCTGTCACTGATACAGACAGTGACCATGAGGATAGGTGTGTTGTGGCACAGGCAGGGTCATCAGGGGCTGCCGCTGGGCCACCAGTTGACATCCCACAAGTATTCACCCCATCCACTCACACACACTGCCTCTACATATGACATCACCATTGGCCTTAGTTGAGGGACAGTCTATGGTTAGCATTGGCCAGGACAGTATGGTATCTATGGCATGTGTGTCAGGACACAGCAACCATAGACAGATGTCCAGTGGGGTACCACATAGGCAGATGTTCAGGAGTTCTCATCGGAGCACTGCTGGTCATCATGCCCCTGGCAGACGTGCCACATCTATATCAGCCACATGCATGTTCCAGGCTATCATGGAGGCACAGGCATGAATGGAACGGTACACCAGACAGGGTCTAAGGGTGACACCTCTGTAACTGACAGCATCCGTGACCTAGCAGGTGCCATTTGTAATTACACCGAGGTCATGGATAGATGGTGGAGTGAGACACTGGATCTCATCAACAATGTCATGTCCATGCATCAGGACAGGGCGGGACAGTTACGATGGCCACATGGATGTATGCCAGCAACATCAGCAGCTGGAGGTTGCCGTGGACGTCCCACTAATCACAGTCACTCCTGTAGTGGCAGTACTAGCCCCAGCACTGAGGGGGGGTGCTGTCCACGGACTGTTACAGCAGGCCATGTGCACATGGCTCTGGCCAGTCCCAGGCGGGATCTGGATCCAGTGGATGTTTGTCAACCTTGGGGTACAGTACCCGACCTGGGTTTGTACCTGATACTGCCTGTAGCACACCTGGCAGGCACAGGTCCCGTATCTGTGGCTGGAGATGGTGAACAGCAAACCCTGCCAAGTACAGTCTGCAGTTGTCTCACAAATCCCCATAGATGGCAGCCACATGGTGGAACTGTGTGCATGCAGACACACACACATAAACAACAAACCTAGGGCAACCATATACCTGCACACACAACATCACCATTGGCCCATACCAGTACTCAGCCCCCTCACACACACACATACACACTTTGTCAATTGTAAGGCTCAGCCTAGGCATCTGGAAAACCAACAACACACCCTGTGCATATGATGATACCTGTGATGATACCTGTGCCACATCCTGTCATCCATAATATCGATGCAGGGACAGGCTAACATGGTGCTGATGCACAGGGTGACTGTACAACAGTGTAGCAATGGAATGCTATGTAGCATGTTGTCAGCAGTAAAGTGAAATGCTAATATCTTGGAAGGTGTAGCTGTGCAGCCATGATGCATTATAGCTGTAATTAAAAATGTTGTATTGTTTTCACCATTATCTATTCTGATTGTGTTGTGTTTGTCCATGTGCCACATGGCTGATGGGTGTAGTGATGTCAGCAGGCCTTCTACAGTGGAAACCAGTAAGTGTAGTGGATGGTACACATAACATGACCGGGTACAACACACAGAGCCTTTGGTTTGGATGCAGTACAGATACAAGACTGTACACATGGAGGTATGTCCCCATGCAGGTAACACATCTGTTGCCCATGTAATCCCACCAAGACAGGATAGGCACAACCACATATTGCTATATATGCAGTCTGCAATGTGGATGACATTGAACATGCTAACAGCAGGGTGTATGTCCCTTTTCCCACTCTACTGCAATCCTCACCTCAGTAACATGAGTGTGCCAATGCCAGTGGTATAGCCCTACCCTTAGGAGGGTGTGAGGCACTCAACTATTGTGAATGGAGTAAACAACAACTAATAACCTGATAACATACACTGTACAGTATTACAGACAGATATGTGGGGGATAGACGGTACAGTAACTGCAATGATGGTGGATGTGTCCATAACAGCCACACCCAGTGAGTTATAGCAACCCCAGTAGTGCTGCACACCCTCTACAGTGTGGATGAGGGCATTAACACATCTATGACCTGTGAAGGACTGTTTGTCCATGGGGTGGCACCTGTGGAATATTGGCATTTGCCAAGCAGTCCTGGTGGAAACATATTCTGTGAACAGAGGTAGATCTCTTAACATCTACACGCATTTCTACATGTGGGATGGTGTACTAAAGCCTGCTATGATCTACATAGGCATTGTGCACTTCCTAACCCTCATCTAAACCTGTCATGATTGAGTCAAGGAAATATACCAGGTTCAGGTTGTATTCTCTGCCTTTGACAAGTCCAACATTGGTGGGGTCCCATGTATTAAGATTACCAGTGATATTGGCCATGGGTTCATTGTTGACATGTTCCATGTCCCTGCAGACCAGGGTCATCATGCTACTGGGTGGAAGTTCCTAGCTAACAGATTTGTGGTCGTGCTTGCCAACATTGGTGAATCTATTGTCAAGTGTAGGCCTGTTGGATCATATGAGGGATCTCAGCGACTTACTGCACCTGCCCAGGGGGTTCCCCCAAGGATGACACTTCACTTGACTGTACTGCATGATATGTTAGTATTGCCAGCCTGACATCCTACACATGAGATGGAGTACTGTTAACATGTACTGCCCTTGTTGTGTAGTGTCCTTTTTATGGGAACTGCTAAGGTTGGTAGTCTATTGCAGTCCAGACATGTTTGGCTGTGGGGAGGAGGATACCTATCCATGCCAGATGTATGTTGTTGGGTCTCTCAAAGCCATCAATGGTGCATGTAGACATATATGTTGTGGTTATGTTCCTAATATCATCTACAGATGTATGTCCATATATACCTATATATATATATATATATATATATATATATATATATATATATATATATATATATATATGTTTACCTTTGAAAGGGAGACAGTCATTTCTTTGAATGGTCCTTTCTGCGAACCGAAAGGACCAATCCGTCATTTCTAATTGCACCACAGTTCAAAACCCAGCAAATCTAAAAGCAGCTTCGCTGATTCTCGAACTATAAGCTGGAATACATATCATAATGCAGGGGGGCAAGCCCCCTGCACTCCCCATCTGGGGGGTTGGGCCCCCACAACCACCCTACTTTGATATACTAACAGTGAGGAAAGGCAAATTTTCCCCATCCCCACTATAGTGCCATCCGCATCCAAAATGCCAAATCTGCAATGAGCGAATGCATAGTGACATTTGCTCATTTCACATTCGATGCATTTATTGCAAGATTGTGCAATGTTGAAAACATACTTTCATATGTTATATCCATTTAAATATGGATATATATATATATATATATATATATATATATATAGATACACACACACACACACACACACACACACACACACACACACACACACACACACACACACACACATGCACACATACATCTACATGGTGGAATACATTCCCTGTAGTGTTGAATACCTGGGCTGGATGATATGTATGTGAAAACATCGTGAATATGCATATCTGCCATGGCTTAGTGGTAAATCACTTTGGGTATGGTGTGTGCAGGGTCCTGGTTTCGAGCCTTCCAGGAGCTGTTTATTTTGTTGCAGGGCAGAACATGGGCCATTGGATACAGAGTGATTAAGGCACTCCAAAGCAGTTGTAAGCGGGTTTGCACGACGGTAAGCACTGATAACCTCTGCTTACATTTTCTTACACTCAGCTTCTAAATAGCTTAACCTGTGTAGGCAATGATTAGCTCCACTCAAACCCGCGCAAACCTGCTTACAACTGCCTTAAATTGCCTTAATCACTCTGTATCCAATGGACCATGTTCTGCCAGCAACAAAATAAACAGCTCTTACAAGACTTTAACCAAGGACCCTGCATACACTAGACAAAGTGACTGACCACTAAGCCATAACAGATACACAGAAATTCAATGTTTTCAGAAATATATCATCCAGTCCTGTTATGCAACAATACAGAGAATGTATACCAACACCTAGATGCCTGTGTGTGTAACTATATTAAAATTTAAACAAATACAACATATCTATATATGTATAATATATATATATATATATATATTTTTGTTTTTCTAACTCTATATACATATATATATATTGCTATATATACACATATATATATATATATATATATATATATATATATATATATATATATAAATATATGCATATGCCTAAATCGACACATATATGTGTCTACACCTATATGTCTACATATACACAGCACGTTACATATGTGTACGCAGATATATATCTATTTAGGTATATATGGACATAGTTATATATATGTTATCAGATATATACATCTATATAGGTATATATGGCCATATATCTGTAGATAGCAATGGAAGATTAACATATACACATATGTCCACATGTACTGTTAATGGGGTTGAGAGGCCCCACACACTATACGTCTTGTATGAATAGGCATCCCCCCACAACCAAACACGTGCACCCTGCAATACACTACAAAGTACAGTCTGCCTCCCATAGGACATGCAATATGTGGAAGCCATCAACATCCCCAGGATACAGATACACAGACACAAATATGCAGATATACACACACATACACACATATATATATATATAAATATATATATATATATATGTGTGACTACACATACACACGCAGATATATGTACATTAAGATACATATGTAGAAGGTGCACACAATATGGAACAGCCACTATGCCTACAGTTAACACCTGAACAACTGGACACTGTATGGGCCACCCATACAAATGACAATCATTGCCTGCAACATATACCCATAGAAAGGTCATAGGAATGGCACCACACACAGGTTTGCAGAAATGGGAATCCTTTAATTATGTACTATAACAGTTCTATATGCCATGTCATATCGCTGTTCAGATACTGACAACCATATAAACAGAGTACTGCAACTGTGAAACAGTTACACTAATAAAGTAGTCTGGAAAGGTTCACAACTGTTGCTTTCCAGGCCAAGCCCTTCATATTGTACATTAGTGAAGACAGACTGGGCCACAGGATACCAAACAATCAACAGCATGTACTGCATGTGTGTAGTTCAGCAGCCTCTATCTACACTCTCTACAAACTCAGTAGGAGGTAAATATGTTTTGTGATCAAATGGGTTGTAACCGGTACATAACAAGGCATAAATGAGACCATCACAAGCACACCGGCAAACAGAACAGTCTGTATGGCAGGAGGCAGTAGGCTTGCAGTATCCTAATTCATGTAAGTAATGTCAATATAAGTGAAGAACATGGCACTATACATCCAGATACCTTGTGGCAGCTCACCCCTGATACCCCACATTTTGTAACAGCCTAGGTCATTTATGATGCTCCCCACCTAGACTCAGTAATGTAGGCCCACATGCCACTGTTACATACACTGGCCTCTGGAGTGCATAAGGGCACACATATATTGTGTAGGTGATGCCCACACATATATGACCCCAGTTCCACCGTATGTGTGGGGGATACAACAGCAGTGGACTAATGGCAGCAATGGCAGTGTGATATACTCACAGCCCACTACAGAACAACCCCCAACAGCATGACATATGTGCAAAGATTGGTAGAAAGATGGAGGACAGAGGCTGAAACAGAGGCACATATGTGGAACACTGTTGCCATACACTAAGCAAGTTGCTGGTGTCACAGGATAATCTGCAAATACCCTTAGTCAGGGAATTGATGTTAGAAACAGGAATGGATGTAGCCATGTACTGATAGCATGCACCACACACACTGCCAGTGTAATATCTGACAAAGGACCTGTGTGGTGGACGGACAAAACATGATAAGCATACCTCTGTCCAGCAAGAGGATAGGCCCAAAGTAGTAAGGTATGCAGACATACTGCATTCCAAGGTAGACTAATATGTACACACACACACACTCTGTAACACCAGTACTATACAAAGCATAACACAACTCTACTCACAGTCTGTCTGTAGTTCTTGATCTTCCTACAAATATGTGGCCTCTCTGAGTGTGCCAATTCTCCTGTAAGAGGTATTGCTACCTGATGTCTGTAACAGTGATGCCCACACACAGGAAGGATGTCCATCACACAAGAAATGTAAAGGGACCACTCCCACATGCTGTAGGGATTTATAGTGGGTAGTTGCCATGACAATGGTAATTGGAAATAGTACATATGTGTAATTATATATATATATATATATATATATATATATATATATATATATATAGATATATATATATATATATATATATATATATATATATATATGTATATATGATTATCTGGATAAGTATGTGTACATATATTTTCACAATATGTCCTGGACATGGAGTGTAGTCCTACCCCAGCCCCTATAGCCCTAAAGTTGTAGTGCAAGGGGATGTCAGGTATGTATAGCAGGTATATTACTAGACTATTAATACTGTCATTGGGATTGTCTTCACAGACATGGTGTGTGTAGAAGATGACATCTGCTTATAACATGTGTGCCATTGGCTACTGACAGACATCCTAAGGAAATCATTGTAAAGTACCGCTGCTAGCATGTAATGCCCCTGTGGAGTGCAGCAGAGATATCGGTCAATATAGGTGGAACTTCGGCACACCCTGTACAGTCCAAAGGTATACACATAATCCCTTAGTGCACAACATGTGTACCAGGCCTGACAATATGGATGTAGACAGCCATGTAGATGGGTATAACACATAACAACTGGTATATATTTGCCACCATAGGTTTTAGATTCACGCACTCCTGTCTGGCCTTACACATAATGACTGCTGGTACAGGGGTGCCATGGACACATACTACCCACTACATATTGGCATACATCTGTACAGCATCCCACTGCTCTGACACACATGACTTTTAAGGGAGGCCTGGCAGCAGTACATCTGGCAAATATCTGCACATGACATCTCACTGGGTAAGTACACTAAGCTGCTAAGCATGTAACAATGAACTATGCAGGCTACATGCAGACTGGCTCAACACTGGCTTACATCTCGTATGGGGGAATGCACATGTACTTGCATATATAGCAGGCTCAACAGCCATGTCACAGCACAGGGTAAGATACACCTGTGTGACAGTGCATAACCACAATCAATGTGAACACAGCCACAGCCACATATGTTAAGCTAGCATAATATTACAGTACATGGACTATCTGTTCTACACCATCCTCATATGTGCCTCTCACAGAATGACCCTACATATACTGGGCTGCTACACAGTTTGGTCTGATGGCTGTCTGTGGTATGGGACATGTGTGTGTATGGCCCTACAGACTTGTACATTAAAACAGTACCATACAATGGGGCAGCATGTAACATCAGATAGAAGGGGAGCTAGAACAATAACATCTACCACAGTCTGTACACAGGCTAAAGTACATATTAACAATATACACACTGCCGACATTCACCATCACTACACAGACCTCAGTACTGTACAAACATCCACAGAATGTCCAGGTTATGTCATGAAATATAACCCCTGCTGTACATGACATGTGTAGCAATCTGATATATCCTGGCCTGTTATCAGATATGCTAACACTATTTATGGTGTACAGCACATATTCACCACTTCATGCACGACATATGTATAAAGGTTGCAGAGGTGTGGCTGACAGCACATACACAGGACTAGTATAGACATGTTGCTGTGATAATCTCATAAATTTACCATTGTTTAATGGGGTTTGTTGCAACATATGTCCTATGAGGGATATGAAGTCAGTAACTGTCACGGCCTTCACCATCTACAGACTGCAATCCTCACACTACCTTCTACATTCCACAGATAGCTGCACAGTGGCTAACACTTGAAACCAAAGGCACAACACTGCCCAGTGTGCAGATGACCCTGCAGATGGGGATTTTTCATATACATGGAACTGACAATGCAGGTATTTCGACATGTACGACAGGCATATCCAGACAAACACTGTTAAACCAACATTACTCCAAATGCAGTATAGCAGCACTTACAGTCTGTAGTCAGGTCAGGCACATCTCCCTCCTGTTTGTTGTCCTCTTTCCACAGTGTATGTTGTTAGAGGTAAATCCCCAATCCATCTGAGATGCTGTTTGCCAAACAACAGATCTAGTTCCTGCTCACAGTGACTGAAAAGGGCCAACACCACCATGATGTTCCTAGGTACTGGAGTGTGTTTCTATGCAATTGGCTATGGGAATGTTACCACAGCTGTTCCACATGCAAATCAAGGCCTAGGGGAAAAAAAGGGCCCGCAAAATTTTCCCTCCCAGAGGGGGAGGGGACAGAGGGAAAAATTCAAGGGGGGGGGAAAAAG
>NC_056751.1:465737951-465750451 GCF_019279795.1 Protopterus annectens
AGGTGGGGGCAGGGGTTTTTTTTCCAAAATTTTGGGGGAAACAATGGGGGGAGGTGCACTGCCCCCTTTCATGTCCCCCAAAAATTTTAATTTGGGGACAAAAAAATGGTCAGGGGGGGGGGGGGCATGCCCTTTTTGGGTGGGGGGGCCCCCACCCCTTATCACTGCATAGTTACTAGACAGTGGCCAATATGCAGTGTACTACCCACATATTGGCTGTTGCCTAGGCATGTGTGTGCGTATGACACATGGGTTGAGTGCGTGCTCTTGGCAATAGTGGGGTTGCTAACTGTGATTGGCTGGCCTTGATGTCACATGTATGGGTATGGCTTTGCACCCCAGCCTCTCAGCTAATTTACATCTGTTATCCCTGTATGGTTGACATTATGATATATAGTAGGGCCACCATAAAAGAAATAAGCAAAATCCCTCCACATTGCCTACAGGTGTCAAACACTCACAACCACCTCTACACAGGATACAAGTTACAAACACACACACCTGTCAGGTCTGGGAATAGAACCCCTACTTAACTAGTTTATTACACTACAGCACTACACAGTTATAGTACGTGCCATGGACATTACTGGAGTACTTCTTCCCCAAAGGTGTATTTCACAATGAATGACATCAGCAGGATTACCAAACTAGGGCATTTCAACTGCACTGCAAGTGACTAGCCTAACATGCATTGCTCCCTACACAGACAGTGAGACACACACAAAACATCCACAACCAACATGTGTAGATATAGAACCCCTGACCAAGGCCTATATCACACTACAACATGGAGAAGTTATAGGTCACACAACAGGGATTACTAAAGAACTTTTTCCCTAAAGTTGTATTTCACAATGAATGACATCAGCAGGATCAAGCCAAAGTTAAATGCATTTGAAATGTATTGTGAGTGAGTAGCCTATAATGCATTGCTCCATACACAGACATTGAAACACACACAAAACATCCAGAACTTCCATGGGTGGAGATGGAACCCTACCACAGTTCTAAATCACACTACAGCAGTACGCAGTTATAGGACATGTGACAGAGATTACAGAGCTACAACCTTCCCAGAGGTGTATTTCTAGGTGGGTGACATCAGCATCCTTGCCAAAGTTGAGTATATGAATTCTAAGGAGTGTGAGTACCCTAAAAGGCAGTGTTCTCTACTCAGTCAGAGACAGACACATTCACAAACACACACACAGTTGCCAAGTCTGAGGTTGGAACATCTACCTAACTACATTATCACACTACAGCAGTACGCAGTTACAAGACGTGCTATGGAGATTACTGGGCTACACCCTTCCCAGAGGTGTATGTCTAGGTGAGTAACATCAGCAGCTTTGCCAAAGTTGAGTATATGAACTTTATGGAGTGTAAGTAGCCTAAAAAGCATTACTCTCTATTCAGTCAGACACATACACACACAGTTTCCAAGTCTGGGGTTAAAACACCTACCTAACTACTTTATCACACTACAGCAGTACACAGTTACAGGACACACTACAGAGATTACTGGGTTATGACTTTCCCAGAGGTGTATTTCTAGGTGAGTGATGTCAGCAGTCTTGCCAAAGTTGAGTACATGAATTGTACGGAGTGTGAATAGCCTAAAAAGCATTTCTCTCTACACAGTCACAGACAGACACACACACACACAAACACACACTCGCCAAGTCTGGGGTTAGAATTACTACCTTACTAGTTTATCACTACAGCAGAAAGCAGTTATGGGACGTGCCATGGAGATTATTGAGCTACAGCTCTCCCAAAGGTGTATTTCACATTGGATGACCTCAGCAGGCTTGTCATAATACTGCTATGGGGAGGGCGGTGTGTGCATGGGCCATAACCCATTCATGTACGGGTTGACATGCCACATGTGGGCACACACTGGGTCATATGTCACAGGTACGCATATACAGCTACTAGATGACTACTTCCCTTGGTGGCCGTACGGTCATGTTTGGTAGCGCCAGCTGGCTTGCGTGCACCACATAGTCTGTCATGCTGACAGATACTGGTGGCTAGTATCTGCAGTGAGTGACATCTGCACCTCATGTGTTTGGGGCCCTTTGGCTGTGTGCTGGTCGGGACAGACCCAGATGAAATATGTCTGTATTCCTATCCATTGTGTGTGCAAGGCAGGAGTGGTGCTTACTGACATGTATCTGCACTAAGAACTGCAACTGTCAGATATGTCTGGTCCACTGGTGTTTGCAGACATGGCCTTCATGTATTTAAGTGTGTGAGCATGCCCAGTATGACCTTTCAGTATGTTGTTGACTGACATTGCTTTTTCCCAGTATGGCCATCTGTATTGCATGTGTGGATCAAGTCCAGGTAGTTTGTACTGCGGTGCTGACCTTTGTGTTGTACACTGACAGGTAGCATGCTGTGTCTGCAGGTTATCCATCAGTCATTTGGCATTGACTGTTGCTACATTTCTGCAGAGCGGGGACACCTGACTGTTTCTACATTTTTACACAGGATTGGGGGGGGCACAACTGACTGTTTCTATATTTCTATGTAGGATGGGGGGAGGGCAAATCTGACTATTTCTACATTTCTACACAGGATTGGGGGGCACACCTGACTGTTACTATATTTCTAAGTAGGATGGGGGGAGGGCACACCTGACTATTTCTACATTTCTACACAGGAGTGGGGGGGGGGGATCACACCTGACTGTTACTTTAAGTGTACGTAGGATGGGGGGCACACCTGACACTTGTACACATTTGCTAGGACTGTACTGGTATGTTGGGTACTCCATTTCAGTCTGTAGTCTTACCTATCATGCTAGCTAGAGGCATACCAGTGTACTACAGTTCTTAGCTTTAATTACCTACATATACATTTCTGACTTCCTAGCTTAAACAACTGATATCCAACTGACTTTTCTGCTGTAGTCTGTTTGTGTAGGCCTGGGGGAGGGGTTATCCATAGGGCTCATTCAGAGGCCATAGTACAGCATTTGTTTGTGTTTGTCTACACCTATCCTGCTGGCTGTAACTGTTGTTGGATATGTGAACCCCCCCCCCAACTGGCATGTGTGAGTCACTTATCTTGTGGGTGTCCCAGTATTTATGGTGGTGCTGCAGGGCTGTCAGTGTCGGATGCACATAGTACACTCCCTATACATGGTTGAGCACAGGTAGTGTCATGTTTGGCATCCCTTTTACTGTATGTGCGAGTAAGAGAGAGGTGTCATTCCCTGGCTCCCTACTGTGTCAGTGCATATGCTATGCATTGCCTCTTTGCCAAGGTCAGGGCATAATGGGCACGCCTCCTTCTGCCTACTGGGGCAGGCTCAGGTTGTTCCTCCTCCAAGTCACTCTGTGCCTGTGCATGCCTTGGCAATGGTGGGGGGGCTGTGTGGCCCTGCCTCATGCTGTTCCTGCTGCAGCTGTTTCCGTAGGATCATATTGTGTAGCATGGCTCATACAAGGACAATTTGGGTACATGTAATTGGTGAGTACTGCAAGGCTCCACCAGATGTGTCCAGGCACTGGAACCGTGACTTAAGCATCCTGAACACATGCTCATTTATGATTCGTGTTTGTGCGTGTGCCTCATTATGGAGTTCTTGTTTGGGTGTGTCTATATTTCTTATGGGTGTCATCAGCCATGGCTCCAGTGCATATCCAGCATCCCTCACTAGGTGACTGTGTGGGATGTCCCCATTGGCAAATCTCTAGTACAGCTGTGTCAGATGCCAGATGTGGGAATCGTGGTAGCTTCCAGGGCAGCCAGCACACACATTCATTATTATGCCCTGGGCATCGCACACGACGTGGCAGTTGATGGAGGTGAAGCCCTTGCAGTTGATGTAGACCCTACCTCGCTCACCAGGTGGTGCTTTGATGCATATGTGCATGCAGTCTATTTCACCCACTACCTCAGGGTATTCTGCTATTTGGTGGAAGAGATGCATATTGCTGGCCAATGCCTCACAGGTGATGGGCAAACATATGTGCTCACCGACATGTGCTGACATGGCATCCAGGAACTGGTGGAGTACCCTGGATACTCATGCCTGTGAAATCCCCATCATATCCCCAGTTGGCCTTTGGAAGGTACCTGTAGCTAGTATTCTTAGGCATACACATACCTTGGTATCCACTGGGATGGGTTCCCCTCTGTTAGTTTTGTGTGTGAGGCATGGCTAGCACAGCTCAACAATTTGCTGTAGGAGGATCCTGTCCACCCTGTAGCGCTCCACTATCTCCAGCTCATGTAGATCTTGGTAGGTTACCCTGGGTCTGTACACTCTTCTCTGTCTCCTCACTATGGGCTGCTCAGCAGCATTCACATCCTCACCACCCTCAGCCTCTTGCACATGCTGTTTTATGATAGCAAAAGCAGCCCCTAAAATTTTTTCTCTTGCTTTCGTTTTGTAAAATTTCCCCATTTGTATACACTGGTGGTACAGAGTTTTTGGGAAAAAACAAGGGGAAAAGGTATTTGCATAGTTTATAGTGGTGTGCTGGGCTGGGCTGATTTTCTGCCTGTGTAATTGAGTAATTCTGCTTCATTTCACCTGTCAGCTAAGCTAGTTTTCCTTGATAACCTTCCTACTACTGTTTAGCACATGTGCGCGCCACGCAAATGGAGTGCACAAATGTGCACAGAGCTGCTATTTCCTGGTTTAACTTCTTTTTTCTTCCTGTAAAACACAGTGCGTGGTGTGCACACCCACTTACACTTTGTAAAGAGTGCTAGGCAGGTTTAGACACATCCCTAGCTTAGCTATGCTAAGCTAGGAGCAATCCCGAGCCACAGGGCTCCAATCCACTTACAGTATGGCTGACACCCCCCCATGATGTCACCTATATCCTAGTCTTGCACACAGCTATTTATACTCTTACACTCTTGGGACCTGCCTCACACCCTGGGGAAAACTGGGATTCACTATCCTCCCCCTCATTTGCATAGGATTGCCTGCTAATGCATAGTTACATGTCCCACACTGAGCCTCCCCCCTTAGCAACCATTACTCACTGGCCAGGTTGTCTTCTGCCTGCCATTGACTTGCATGGCAGAATACTGCTTTTAGTTAGAATGCTTATTTTAGATTTATTTTATTATTTCCCCCCGATCCAGTTTGTGCGTCACTGCCCTGTGCTTAAACAGCCGAGATCAGCAAAAAAAAAAAAAAGTTTTTTTTTTTTTATTTTTTAAACAGTTTGCAATGCCAATTGCCTTCTTCTTGGCCATTGGCATGCTTCTTCAATGATATGCAGCCTTTATTTGTAACTGTCATAGCTCCGTTTTGTAGTTTGCAGAACTGCACTTGGATACTAACTGAGTACATTTCTGCAGACTGCACTCATCCTGCACGGACAGCTACCAGCATCCTGGATCACAAATTACCCTCATTTGCATGGTTTTCACCTGCAAATGAGGGTAATTTGCATACAGGAGCTCGGTTCGTGCAGGATTAGTCTAAGAGCTCAAGTGCACGTCCCGCGAGCTCCTTCCTGACTCGCACGTTGGCCATATTGCCAAAAATAGCTCTTAGACTAATCCTGCACACAATAAAGGGCTTCATAAATCGGGGGCTATAGTAATTCCTTTTTGCATTACAACAGCTGCCACCTGGACCACCAAAAGAAAAATGTGGTCAAGGGACAAATGATACAGATGTCAAGGTTGATTAGCCAAGACACCTGTTTCAAAGTGGAAATAGCATATTAACTTGATATGTTCAGGAATAGAGGCTATCCGATCGAGCTTCTTAATAAGATTAGGGATGAGATAGAGAGAAGAAGACCCAGTAACTTTGTGCCCATTCTTTTGGACAATAATAGAAAACTTGATAACATAAACACTTCGGTACAAAGATAACTCTTGTCAAAATGATGCTGCTGGAATGGTGCTGCAATTTAATTCAACAACAGGTAAGGTTAAGAATATCATTACCACGGTTTGGGACAGTGTTTTCACACAAGATATTAAGGACATAATAGGAATTTCCCCTAAATTCATCAATAGTAGAGGGTCTAACTTGAAAAATTTGTTTGAAAAATATCCTTGTAGTCAAGACAATAGATCCTCATACATGAGTAAATGCGGTACTTGCAGTGTATGTAAATATATCAATGATGGGCTGTGTGTACAAATTTGTAGTTACAAAAGAACTTTAAGGTGTCCAGGTCACTGCAATTGCAATACTAAAATGGTTGTATATGTGGCTACCTGTTTGTCCTCTGCTGAGTTTTACGTAGGGATGACCACAAGGAAGATGAGACTTCGCATTTTGGAACATAACAGGGACATTAAGAATAAGAAAACCACTAATGCTTTGTTTAACCACAGTATTGTGTGTACTAATTATAAAAAAATATATTTTTTTTTATTGATAAATTAAATTTGAAAGATTTTGGGGGAGATAATAAAACCCTTTTAGAAGTTACGGAGTGCTTGTGGCAACTACGCCTGGATGCTTCAAATGCACCAGGCACAAATCACAGCATTTCAGCAGCCTGTATACTAAAGTATAAATCACAGTTTGTTTAATCATACATTAATTTACTTATATGATTATTTACATTAATTATTATTATTGTTGAAAAAATAAACTCCATTAGGTTATTTGTTACACCGCTTAACACGTTTGAATTTTATACATCAAAGAATCCTTACTTTGTGATGTCATTCCAGCACTATAAGTGTTGATCTGGTCATGGAACAGTTAATGCTTAATTGATTTTAAGGTACTCATGTGATTCATTGCGAATTAATTAATCAAGTACTATTTAAATGATGTTTTTAGTGTTACTTATTGACTCTGAAGAAGCCCAATGGTGGGTAAAAGTGCTTAGTCAGTGGTGGATTTTACAATAAAGCTGATTTTTCTCGTGACATGGACTGATTGTTTTACTAACATTTATGATTTGTAGTTCAGTAGAAATGAAAAACTCACCTGAACTGTTGGTTTGAAACCTAGGTAGAGAAACTGTAGGATTGAACAAAACATCCACTATTTCTTGTTGTTCTTCCCACAACCCTTCTTGGTTCAGCCGTACCATTGTATGGAGAATGTTTGGTAGAGTTTTTTGGGGAATTTAACACTTTTCCTATCTGCTCATTTTTGAATGAAACACTTTTCTTACTCAAAATTAACTCACCGGAAGATATGGAGGACTCACACGTTTCCCTTGAATGATTAATTCCTCCTTTAACTTTTGACCTGCCAGAACACCCTTTCCACTGCTAGGATTAAAAAATCTTTAATGTCCCTGTACAATTTTTTCTTTTTGCTTTCCAGAACATACATTTCAACCTGTTGTACTCTGGATTTGATATCATTCATCAATTCCTTATACCTCCTTTCTGATACTTCATTCATTAAACCATCTTATACCTCTGTAATCTCCCTATGCAACTTATCCTGCAGCCTTAAGTTGTGTTTAATGAAAATATGGAGCCAGCCCAAAGTACAATTTAAAGAAACAAGCTTCCATTCATCAAACAAATCACTCTCTTCTTCAGTAAACTCCTCAACAGGCAAATGGTCCACCCATAACCCCCTTGGGGTGATGTTCAGGGACAGATAATTTTTCTAAAAGTTTAATAGCATAGAAAACAGTCACCTCATTAAGCATAAGGCATTCAAGTGTTTCAAATCTTCCAGTCAGACTATCCTCATTAGTCAATAACCATAGGTCTTTGGATGCCAATTTTGACTCCCTCTCAAGTAAAATATCCACAAACAGCATATTTTCAGAGGTCAATGAATTTGAGACCCCCAGCATAGCAGAAGCTGAATCCAATTGCATAACGAACAGGAAAAACAAAACAAAAACTAAATATTAAAAAAAAAAAGAATAAGATAAGAAAACAGCTGCACAACAAAGACTGTTCAACTTTTTGACTTTAACATTCTCTCTAATTAAATGGGGATGGGCTAAAATGCTAAAAATAAACTATCTTTCAACCCTCCATGTGCAGTTGAATTAGAGATGGAAGATTTAAGGAAGAGGTAAACAAGTTAGAATGTAAAAATGATATTAAATTATAGAATATTGTACACTAGGGGGATGAAATTCGATGCCAGTTTGACTTTATGAGCATTTGTGTATTTACATACTTATGTGTGAATGCATTTATTAATGTAGCAGTTGTTTTTTTTTTGTATGGAGTATCTTTAAGATGAATAGTTAATTGTTTTTGACACTTGGGGCAATTTAATATTTTAATTGATTAATTGGTGATCACTGGGTGTATAACTCAGACCATTTTGTATGTGAAAGTTATTCCTAGAAGATGAATGGCTAAGGTACCAGAATAATAAAGTCAAAAAGTTGAAGGTCTTTGTTTTGGAGTTGTTTTCTTATTTTATTGTTTTTTGAAGGTGCCAAAAGATGAAATCTTATCAGGTTTGTGTATTAGACTCCAGTCTAGTGTTGATTTTTTTTCTTTTGACTTGTTGCATCTGGCTTGGGTATGTATGAGTTGTAAGGAACCATGTAAGTTTAGTGACACTGAAAGAGAATCAGAGGTAATGAAGAGACAATCTATGTTTAAGTCCCCCACAATTATTTATAATAAAACATTATAATATTTTGCCCCACCCCCTAAAAACCCAATTAGCAAATTCTTTACCAGAGATACATTGGCCTGTGAATAGATCCTATCTTTTCCTTCAATGACAACACAGAAAAAATGGAAATCGTGGACAATCCAAAACATGTGCTACCACAAACAAAATCAACTGATAAAAAGATGTAAGTCTGTACTGTTAAAACACACAGTTATGCCATCACTTCCATACACATTACCATTTACAATAAAAACTTCCTCAATAACCATTTCATAGCTACAAATATGTCTGACTAAAGCCAATAAATTCATATGTACTCATAAGTAGGAAAAAAAAGTGTGTGAACTTGCAAAAAACTTCCTCCCACCATACCAATAAATTTCAGCAACAGCTTTTACTCTTTCCTCTTTTTTATTTTTCTTTAGATGGAAGGATCACCATGTAGCTCCTTCTTTTCTGATTGTGCTTTGCAAACTTTTCTATGTACCTGCTTCCACTAATCACAACCCACTGCTTGAGTGAGTTATATCATGTAAGGTGGGAGCTCATTAGGCTCATTGTTTTGAGTGGTACACCTATTAGTCAAGCTGCTTCCTTCCCCCTACCCCTGCTACTTGAGTGAGCTGGCAGTATTCACTCATGATCACACTACCCTGCCCAGTCCCTCTAGCACCCATGCTGATGGTCAAGCAGGGGTCATCAAAGTAATAGCTTAGCCTTTAGCCTTCTATGCTATGAGGCCAGGACTACTTTTGCTTTATACTGACATACTTTAACTCATAAAGTGAATCTATTTTCCACCACTATGCAAACTGCTAAAACTAAGAACTCAAAGCAAATTAATAACCCTTTGCAGACTTCCAAACAAGCTTACCCCTTCCACTGTTTCTTTAAAAAAATTCATCTGACTCTTTTTCCACATCAACCTACTGATTATGGATATCTGTCCATTCTGACTTAAATCAAAACAGCGTACATTACTTTCAAATCTGCACAGTTCAGTGTTGTCTTCTTGTCCTATCCAAATGAACATTTAACCTTACATGAAGTTCATTACAGCAGATATCAGCTTTAAGTAAAACCATTCCTTGCTCTTATTCAGCATTCTGCATAACAACTCATTACATTTGTATATAATCTCCATTTTTCTCTGAGAAATGATACGGTATAGTCATAGTCACTAGTTCTGCAGTAACTATTTATAATCCAAAAATTCTGCAGCTGTTAGTCAGCTCTCATCCAAATTGTATTATCATCATAAGTACCGTATTGTGTATCACTTCTTGTTATGAGTGACGTCCATAACTGATACATCATATTTATGTTAAGTCAGCAATTGGTTGTCACCACCTCTTACTATTGTATTATATCCCGGATAATAAAACCCAAAGCTCCAGAACACAGAATGATGTTAATAGATGATTGCAGGAAAAAAAAATTGAGCCAAAAGACAACAGCATTTCTAAAATAAGAACATTTCTGGGACAGCAAGAAGGGCTAACCAAACAGCACAGTACAGGGCAGTGGCAGAAAACACTAACATTTAAAGAAATTTTAACCTGATTCAGGAGATTGATGCCAAAGCATTTTCAGAGGCTGAAATGGCACAAAGCTGCTTCCATCTGAGCAGAACAGAGAATAAGGTATAAAGCAATTAACTGGATGAAAAAGTTTATGGTGAAAAAGGTTGTATAAGTCAGTGGCAAACAGATTGCATCTACACATCTCTCAATGTCCCCTCCTCCAGCAAAGTGCACCTAAAGGGCCTTACATAGCTCCTGTCTGCAGAAATAAGTTTATGTAAGGGAATGCCAAACAGGCAGCACCTACAGGTATTTCAATAACCACTCATCTCCTAGACAACTGAAACTAAAGACCCTTACACAACTATTGTCTGCTGAAATAATGTATGTAATGTGCAAAGATTCACTTATGCTGTGCTCTCACCTTCATTAAAGGTTTGGCTTAATAAGACCACAGTTAAAGTTTAGTGTTCTGACTGCTGAAATTAGCATGGCTGATATTAACAGAGACAATAAGCTAAGGACTTCCAACTGTAGTGAGACACCCTCTGCTCCAATACTTAAGTTGCCGTCAGCATTAGGTAGCCTATTTCCTACTCCACTATTTCATGTCACTTCTGACTTTTATTTTAAGTGAGCATGCATAATGTTTCATTTTTTTGTACATTATCTTCTGTACTCTCCAGTTTAGTCAGTCCATGGCCATCAAAATGTACATGTGCAAACTGATTTTCTCACATGTGTGAGTCTTTGCCCAATAAATTGCCTTCCACACCCAATTCCTCCCCTCTCACTCTCCAGATATAAAACTCCTTCCATTAAAGGTCTAAATACTTCTACAGTTCACCAGTTATATAAACTCAACTTCCTGTTTTACATCACTTCTTCCACAACTGCACAACATATCTACTTGGTTATTCCGGTATATAAACTTACTCAAAAACCCACACCCGCGGCATCTTTACTAAAATTTCACCTCACCGGTTCTACATTATAAACCCATTTAGACAACATCCCATAACACTGCACTCCCCATCCAACCTGCAAAATCTAGATCTCTACTATAGTAATGCTTAACATCTTCCCTAAATGCAGTACAATTACTCCAATGTTCAACAACATAAAATTTTAGAACTGTACCAGCCAACTCCTAAAAGCTACCATACTTTGCCATTGTTGTATGTGCAGGCTGCTACTCTGTGTCCCTTTTGTTTCCCTTTCCCTGCAACTGCCTGTTTATTATGAACTTAGTACAACAATTTCATAGTTTGCCAGCTGACATAAAGTGATGTCAGATTTGTATACTACTAAGGCTTTAATGCACCATGACTTCTGGCTGTATAATAGCCTCCTTTCATTTTATTGGGTAACCCCAGACTATCTACTGATTATATTAAGAGAGTCAGCTCATTTTTATAGCCAGACTAACTTAAAGCCCACAGATGTTTCACTTTCCTTGGCCATGCTAGATAATTATAATTGCTTGCCAGAGACAGAGCTGTGTTTTGGTGCACATACACACATTGATTGGTTCCAGTACCTATTCAGTGATGGGCTGTTTAACCTCCAGGTATGTCTGCCTTTGAAGAACATAGAACCTACTCCTCCTATGACTGTATTTACACTTTTAAGTCCATGCCCTAGTAAGAAAAGAAACAGGAATTAACCTATTAATTAGAGCAGATGGCTACAATTCTAGGCAGGGATAACATTCCACCAAAGTCTTTCTCAAATATTTTGCCAGCAACAAACTCTAACAAGACTCATATTTCCCCCAACTAACAAATTGTGGGGAGTGACATTACCCTATGTTTTACACTAGTATGAACAAAATGCTTACACCACCCAAACCTACTACTCATAACATATCACTCTAGTCACTGTTACCATTAGTGTGGGTTGCAAAATAACTTTTTCTATAATACATTCTCACTTCAACACCATCAATAAAACATCTCAACATTTCTCTAATGTTTAGAGCCCAAGACAAAATGATTATCCAATCTACTATATCTTTATATCTCACTCTATTCATAAATCGTCAGCATAAAAACAAGACAAGCTGTATCACACAATAATTTTAAAATGTCTGCACTATGGCTCTTTACTGTCACTAAATTTCTTACTATGTGGTGACACTGAGCTTAACCCTGGGCCTGCCTCCTATAATTCATAACTCTGCAATACCACTCAGCCAACTCATGGAATTTGACTATTTCATATGAGTAGACAAAGCATCAACAATAAAATAACCAAGCTCCATAGCCGGATCCATCACCATAAATATGTTATTCCAGCTTTCAATGAGACCTGAATAAGACTGAACACATCAGATTAAGAGACACCCCCCCCCCCCGCCGGATTTAACATTATTACAGAAGATATAATTACCAGAACAGAAGAAGAGATATAAATATCATACT
>NC_056751.1:465752951-465762951 GCF_019279795.1 Protopterus annectens
TGGACAAGTTACAGTCTAAGGCTGTTCAGAGTGTCACAATTTTATGAATCTGGTTCCATTTTTTTCTGTTTATATTGTTTAAAATATCTATTTACAAAAGATTAAGTAACAGCTTCATAAAAGAATTGACAGATGAGTTAAGTTTAATTTATAAATTGAGCTTCTTTTGAAAACATAACTTCTGTGTCGGTGCTTTTCATTGAATTTTGTCCACAGTGTAATAATAGGATTGCTGAAGAAAAAACGAGAATGTAATATATACATCCTTTTCCAAGTCATATTTAGAAAAAAGTAAACTGAATAGTTTCTTGGCATTCTTATTACTTTAAAAAAGCTCACCTTTATACTTCCAAACTGATATTGAACCAGTTACGACTGTAATGATAACTAATATTATAAAAAGAACCATCCAGGTTGACACTCTGGGGTAAAATGCATCTGCAAAGGAGAAAAGGACAACAGTAATTAACATTATTATAATCATTATTATTATTAATAATATAAAAGAGTTAACTGCAAGATAGAACATAACCAAACTTTATGAGTTTGTGTCAAAAAAGACAGTGTAATGAAATTAAATACTTCTGAACAAGTAATACATTGCTGCATTCATAATTTCATTTGTTTTCCTTGATATATACATTGATAGGTACTTCTTCATGTCAAACATAATTTTTATTTTGTGTGCATCTAAAATGGAATTCATGGACATATTCCAAGGGTAGACCCACGGTGGTGGTGCTGCAGTAGCGTTGTTGCCTCACAGTAAGACGCTGTCCGATTCCATTCTCAGCTAGAGCATCTTCTGCGTGGAGACATGCATGAATGGGCGTACCTTCATTGAAGGCTGTGCGTTAGGGCTGATAACTCGGCATGTACAAATCAACTACCAATCATTAGCAAACCGGAGTTCCGCTGTGGCGACCCCTAACCGGGAAAAGCCGAAAGACACAGCAGCATTAAT
This sequence comes from Protopterus annectens, assembly GCF_019279795.1. NCBI lineage: Eukaryota > Metazoa > Chordata > Ceratodontiformes > Protopteridae > Protopterus > Protopterus annectens. Next base: position 465,753,916 of record NC_056751.1, read on the forward strand.
ATTATAGAACTTCAATGCAGAATTGAAAACAGTGTGCAAGATAATGACTGACAGTCACTAAACAATATGCTAAGAGGGATATCACAGTACAAATGAACCAGAGAGAATGGAATTGATCAAGTAGAAAATACAGAGGAAAAAGAATTACATATAAAATTGCATATAAAGTAAAGGGTCATACTACTGTCATAGCAAGCTCTGCAAAGTATGACAACACCAGCTGGATATCTGTGTTTAAATACAGTACTTAGTAAAGACAGGCAACACAGGATGTCACACAGTTGGCACAGATGGAACCCAAGGTATGTATACAACAAATGAATAGTGTATAGGATGCAGGAAAGCATACACCACTATGACAGCACTAATGCGGTATAACAGTTGAGTCCACTGTGGCCTTTGCTGGACTGTTGTTAAGGCCTGCATAGATTAACAAGAATCCATGTTATTTCTGTGACATATGACACACATATAAATGTACACTGGAGCTAGTCAAGAGATCACAGTATAAACTTGTGCAAAAGAGAGCATATTAGCTACCCAAACATAGCCCAAAAGGCACACTGGGTATGTGCAGATATTACCATTGTAAGACAATAAGCTCATGTAGTGTATATGACAGGAAACATATGTAGAAAAGGTATATATAGCAGGAAAATATTTTATAGCACATGCAACATGTCATAGATTAGTATTAGTACAGGACACATAATGGGAAACTGGACACACATTGGACAAATTATACAGCCCTGATATCTAGGAACAAAGTCCAAGCTAAAATTGAATTTGCTATTCCTGTTCACAGTTACAGTTTTGGTGTGAATGACTGGCCCCAAAAGGTATTGGATCAGTTGGACATGGAAGCAAAAAAAATGTTTCATGCTTATCAAATGATTGATTAAAATCAGTGACAGTGTAGAACAGGGCTATATATTCCCTGATCTGAAAGAGATATGGGCCTCCTTGAAATTGATTACATGTATAGATCTACAATCATAGGACTGCATACATTTTTTGCTGACTTCACATGATAAAAAACATAGTGAACGTTTTAAAACATGAGGAGAACAAGTCTAAGATGACTTCCTTGCTTAGTTTAGCAGAAGCATATTGGTGTCAGGCAAGAATGCAGGTCAAACCAGAAGTAGACAAAAAAAAGACAGCAACTGAATGTGTCAAAAAAAAAAATAAACAATATAAGGTAAAGTATCAGATGAGAAGGCAAGACATGTGGAAATGCACACATATATTTGCAAGCAGAAAATTCCTGGAACAACCTCGTGGCGATCATGATTCGTTGCAGGAATGGTTAAGGAGAGCTGAATTTAAACCAAAAGATGCAGGTTAATATTGATGACCCAGGACAGTGGGCTGCATGCATGTTGGTTTACAAAGTACATTGAACATGTCAGATAAACAGACAAATGCAGGTTTTGTAAAACAGAATTGGAAATAGTTGCACATATTGTTGCTGGGTGTGATACACTAACGGCAGAAGGTCTGTATTCTGAAAAGCATAATAATGTGGCAAGACTGTTGCAGTGAAGATTGTAAAAACATTATAGTAGTGAAGTATCTGAGAAGTATGGGAAACATGAGCCAAAAGCATTACAGAAAATGGGGAAGTTTATATCATGTGGGATCACCCGTTACCAACAATTCAAAAAATAGATGCAAGAAACCAGATATAGTAGTCCATGAAAAGAAGACAAAAGTAGCATTGATTATTGAAATTGCTACACCCCGTGATTACAGTCTCATATGTATAGAGATACACAGAGTTATAAAATACCAGGATGTGTGGGCAGAAATGAGTGTAATATGGAAGAAGAATACCCAGACAGATCCAGTAGTAGTAGAAGCAATGGGTCTCATAAAAAGAATTGATAGTCATATTTAGATATGTTATCAATACATGTAACTCCATATAAATTGCAGAAGGAGTCAGTTCTGAGCACATTGTTTGTGTTGCAAAGAGCACTTTTGGCTAACACCAAAGACTGAAACAATACTAATTTCATAAACTTTAACCATGCTTTGTCTTGGAATGGTGGTCTATTCCCATCATGTATTAGAAACTCAAAAGAAATTAAACACATGGTTGAAATCGAGAGATGATGAAATCACCAAGTAAAGGAGAATAATATTGTTGGAAATGTATTCATCCTTACTTCTTGGTGAGTACCTTCATGAGATGGACCTTGTTTTACAAAATCTCACCAAGATGCCACTGTTGTATACAGTATATTTAATACATATATCATGGACAGAATTAGGTTTAAAAAATGAAATAAGACTGCTGAGTGCACAAGTTGAAGATAAAAAAAGAGTCAAATCCTGGTAGGTGCACTAGTGCCAGGACTGGAAAAAATGACAGTGTAGAATCCTCAAGACATGGGAACATTCCTACAGTGGGGTTAGGCCAGGCTCAGGGGGTCTATGCCCCCACGCATTGTAGAAGGAAGTAGCAGTCCATAAAAATACAGAAACCGACAGGCCAAAAAGAGCCATAAAGATGACAGAGTGGACAACTGAACATAAGGAAGAAATTTTGTATTGTTGCTGTTATACAAGAATCCCAGAATTTCCATATAGAAGAAATTCAAAAAGATTAAAAGAGAAAATTAGAGGAAAGGAAAATAATTTCATAAGAAAAACTACCCAAAGCTCCAAATGCAAATTTATGTTCATTAATAAAACAGATCCATGAAAAACATTATATAGACCAAAAAACTTTCCTCCCTTTCGAAAAAGAAGTGACAGAGGAAGTGTGACAATATAAAGAACAAAACCTAAATATTTTTGAAAGGTATAAGAAAGAAACATGGAAATGGCTAAGAAAGAAATATCTCATACATGGAATATTTATGCAATGGAGAAAGCCAAACTAATCAATACAAAAAAGCAGCTCCAAAGATATTTGAAGAGAAATACAGGCAAAGGCACCTAGATATGGAAAATTTCAGAGCACAAAAAATAAAATCACAAAAGTGGGACATAGAACAGAAGATTAGTAAACCAGAAGTTAAAGAAATAGAAGCTGAAGTTATAGAATACTTGAGAAGTAAAGGACTTAGTGTAGAAAGTCTAACACAGGTTATGTCACAGCATGATGGAATAATGAATCTCCAAGTTAAGGAGAAACAGGTTGAGCGGGAAACATCTGAAGAAGAAATATGGACACGGGAAAGAAAAAGATATTTAATATGGTGCAATATTTATGCAAAGGAGAAAGCAAAACTAATCAATTCAAAAAAAGCAGCACCAAAGATATTTCAAGAGAAACACAGGCAAAAGCATCCAGATATGTAACATTTCACAATGCAAAAAAATAAGAAAACAAAGGAGGAAAGTAGAAAAGAGGATAAGCAATGAAGACATTAAACAAATAGAAACTGAAGTTATGGATTACCTGCAAAGTGAAGGATGTGGTGTAGAAAATCTAGCTCTGATAACATCACAGCATGATGGCACAACGAGTACCCAAATTACAGAGAAGCAAGTAGAACAGGAAGCATATGACTTGGAAAAATTAAACCTGTGAGGATATGATACCAGTAAATGTAACTCCATACATATTACAGAAGGGCACATTGCAGGTGCTGCGAAGAACACGTTTGGCTAAATATTGAAAGAATGCTAATTTTAGAACTTTACTTATACTCTAACTGAGGAAAAGGGTCCATTCCTGTCATGGTATTAGAATCCCTAAAGTTTTGGAGAAATTTTATTTATTTATTTAACATTTGTTTACTGGGAAAGTCTGACTTGTAATAATGCCAATTTCCAACAGAGGCCCAGGGAGAAACACTCCAGACACATGACTTTGTAATATGGGAGGAAACTAGAGTACCTGGAGAAAACCCACATGAACACAGAGAGGATATGCAGATTCTGCACAGAAAGCACTCCAGCTGTGAATTGAAACAGAGAACCTCTTACTGTGAGTGGACAATGCTACCACTGCACCGCTGTACCATCTGATAGAAACTGGGGAAGTAAAGAGAAAATCATGGATATTGAGAGGACTGCAACAGAAAGCAAATAGACAGTCTACAGAGATTAATATTGTTAAAAACGAATGCACTACCATTTTAAAGAACAATATCTCCTGAAGTAATTGATGTGTGATGGAAGCAATGTGTGTAAATGGTATGGTGTGCAGCTTATGAGTCAGTATGCTAAGGGTTAGCATAAAAGCAAAGGTGGATTGCAAGGTGTAAACATTAAAGGGGTAGAAGAAAAAAGGTTTTAGTAAGATAAATGGCATAAACTGTAGTTGTCATCCCTTTTCCTCTGTCTCTTCCTAAGACAGGGACACCCTAAATGCTAAGTTTAAGTAACATTTGTGTGACAGTTACACTTCTTGCAAGCTGTGCGTCAGATAAACTAAACTCATCTTTGTCTAGAAGTTCATTAAAAACTTCTGTATAAGCTATGGCAGAGACTTGTTGGTAATTATATGTTGTCTCCTACTTAGTATCACATTACTGTAAGCCTCTCTGTCTTTTACCATTTGATGGCATTAACCTTAATAGACAAATGTCCTTTGGACTGTAGGAAGACAGTTGCACCATCTCTCAGTCGATGTTGCAACTTTCCTCGTAAAGCATGTTGAACTATAACTATCTAATGCTATAACTTCACTAGTACCTGTTCATCATTCAACGTTGGCTCCTGGATACTTGGTGTAGTAACACACTGTACAGTTCAGAAAAAGTTTCTACAAAAACTGTTATCATTGGTAGTTAAACTATGTACAGTACACAGTGGCAGTAATCATAGGTACAGGCATGATTTGTACATGCAGCATAGTCTGTCATGACTGTTTCAGCTGTTTTAGGTGACACCCTAAAAAAAGTTCAAGCCCCTCCAAACACAGGGAGGACCTCTGCCTATGCAGAGTGGTTCACAAAGTCACTGTACAGCTACGTATACAGCTGCATCAAGGCAATGATACCTACCCAAAATAAGTACAAGAGCACAAAATAAGCTCGACAAACAAACCACCCTGGTGTAATTTCAGCAAAAAAGGTTGTATAAAAAAAGGAAAAAAGTAATTTCCAAAAAATAGGAAGTGCAATGCCCAGCAAGGCAAGAACTCCCTCACCAAATTTAGTAAGCAGCTCAGGGGACTAATTAACTCTACCAAAGTAAATTTTGAGCTAAAAGTAGTCCGTCAGGTCAAGGACAATCATAAGGCATTTTTCAGCTAAGGACAATCATAAGGCATTTTCAAGCTAAGTCCACAACCTCAAAGGCAATAAACACCAATGTGCTAAAATAATTGTAAATGGAACCACCTATACTGAGCTGGAGGAGATAGCTAATCCATTCACTGATACATTCACCTCCAATTTTACCTCACTTTCATCCCTAGACACCTCTCAAGAAATACCTCCAAACATAACTCCTTCAGTTATCACTAGGGAACGGGTACTAAACATACTCTCCAAGCCCAAAAACAATGTATCTATGGGACCTGAAAATATCCAAGACTTGAAAAATGCCTTTTTAGGCCCACTAGAATCATAATTCAACCATTCTCTCCAAACAGGCTTTGTGTCGAATGGCTGGAGGACTGAAACTGTTATCACTCTGCTCAAGGGAAGGCCATCCATGGATCCAGGAAACTATAGATTCATAAGCCTGACTCATCCCATATGTAAAACAGTGGATCCATAGAAAGAATAGTCATGGATATGATAAATGATGGCATAAGGTAAACTTGAGACTCTTAATCTAGCTCAGTTTGGATTTGTTTATGGTAGGTCACGTCTAATCAACCTGGTGAACTTCTTCAAGAAAGACACCAAAGCAATAGATGAGGACAGAATGGTGCAACCTGCCTACCTTGACCTGACCAGGTCATTTTATACAATAACCCACTCAGTTATTGTAGATAAGCTCACAAAATTAGGTATAAACCCCTTTGTCACCCACTGGATATCCATCTGGCCCACAAATAGGAAACAAAAATTCAGGACAGGGAGTCTAACTCCACTAAATGGCAGGTCACTAGTGGGGTCCTCTCAGGGCTTAGTGCTGGGACTGCTCCTTCTTGGCATCTATTTCTCTGAAGTCAAGCCTAACATCAAGGGCATCTGGCTGAATAATTTTACAGATGATTGTAAACATAGGTGCAATCATAGAATCCAGCAATGTCACAAATTCCTTCCAAGAAGGCCTAACACAGACTAATAACTGGTGCCAGAGTCATGGCCTAAAACTCAATGCCAAGAAGTGCATAATGGTCTCTTTTGGAAAGATACCTAGTCCTGAAAATTACTACATTGATAATACACTCCAAAAGGTAGATCCAGTGATCAGGGATTTGAGAACACATGTTCACAGTGACTTGGCCTTTGACCACCATGTGTCTAATATAATAAGGAAATCATGCTGTGTTGCACAACATATAGGTAAAGGTATGGCATACAGGTCCAAAGTTGTCATTGTTCCATTATACGAAGCCCTCATTAGACCAATTATTGAGCTCAGTGCCCCCTTGGTATGTATCTGACCATGCATATGCAACAAGTGGAGCGTTTGCAGAGATTCATCACAAAAATAATGCATGATATATCCAATGTGTCCTATGTGAATCACTTCAATGCCTTATCCTTACACTTGATCTCTTGCAGACTGATAACAGGGGATCTATGTCTGAAAACAAAGCATCTTCTGATCCAGCCTTAATGGACCTGTTCAACATTTGCAAAGCATATAGCATCAGAAACATTCCATCTAGGGATGCTGTTGTTGCCTGCAACATAAATAAGACATGATGAATAGACAGACGTGTCTCCGAGACTGACCTTCTCTGGAACAGACATCCCATTCATGTAAAGCAAAATTCTTCCCTACACTTACTAAAGTACAACCTGGATCAGTGCATGAGGTTTATAGGTTCATAGTTTGAGGAATTGCAAATTTACCCCTGGCCTGGCACCTGTGCCCTTATCATAAAGTGTGAGCTTGAAGGATGAATTTAATGAGATACTGTTCTGCATTCACCTAACTGGCACATGCTAACAAAATTTTCACATTCCCAAACAGACTCCTTTTTCCGTATGAATATCATTTACTTAAACAACAGAAACAAAGCTATATTCCAGACGTGAGAACTGTTTTACTAATATAGTAGAATAACAACATTTACTTGAGTTCAATGTGCTGGCTATAGCTTATGTAAGGCATAGCACAACTCAGTCACCAACTGCTATTGTAGGAAAGTGTGAAAAACAGCTCTAATATTAGTGCTCTGAGGTACACATACGTTCCATTCCATACTGAATTATAAGAAGGAATTAAATAATCCATCAAATTCCCATAATTTATTAAATAGATGTATTTATTTGACAGTTTTTTTTTTATTTTATGATAGGATACTGATTAGTTTACTTACCTGACAGCATTACTCTTGATACCTTTTCCTGCTTTAGTAATGTATTTTGTATGATGCAAGACAAAGCACTTTTGGAATGTGATCTCACAATAACTGAGCTGTGAATTTCATAAGCACCTGTATAATTATACACTTTCAAAGATGTTTCAGCTCTGTTTTCTAAGTCTTCTCCATCTTCTTCAATCCACAGAACTTTTGGCTTAGGGTACCAAGCAGCAGATGTACAGATCAACTTAATTCCATCTTCATATGGGATAAAAACATGAATTACAGGTGTTTTTCCAAATGCTGTAATACACAGAGAAAAAAAGAGTATTGAAATATACACCATTTTTTTTTTTACTAAAGAAGAAAGGTAAAATAGCAGATTATTAATTATAACAGTAGTCAAAACACTGAAAATCAGATCAATGATGAAGTTCTGTAAGTGGGAGGGGTTCCACTCTGATGATTTCTCTTTGAGCTGAGAAACCAGACAGGACTGTCTCTTTCCCCTTTGTTATTTGCACTATATTGGTGCAGTGGTAGTGTTGTAACCTTACAGCAAGAGATTCTCCTGTTCATTTCTCAGCTGGGGTGCCTTCTGTGTGGAGTCTGCATGTGCTCCTTGCGTTCATGTGGGTTTCCTCCGGGTATTCATTTAAGGATGTGCAGACTTATGCAATCAGCTTACTGTACGTTTTTTATTTTTTATATTTTTTCCCTAACAGATTTGTTTGTTTTTCAATTGAATTGTACAGGTTATAGGTCACATTAAAGGTGGGAAAAGTTTTGAAATTATTTATTGTGGTCTCATTTTTTATATCAGAAAAAAACTGGCATTTTAACAGGGGTGTGTACACTTTTTATATCTACTGTAGATACATGTGCTAAGCACATGTTAGCCAGCAAGTCACATGCCTTGCACGATTCATGGCACCTTTTGAAGCAAATGAGCTTGGCTGATTTTTTGAAGACATACTTTTTGCTACTGCTGATGTGGTAACTTTATTTTCTGTTATACCACATCAGATAGGACTGGAAAGATGCAATGTGTTTTCCAGTCTAGAAATCAATGTCCTTGGTTTTCTTTTAGATTTGGTGTTAAAAAACAATTATATTCATTTTGAAGGGGAATATTTTCACCAGACAGCTTGTGTGGCTATGCGGGCAACTTGTGTCCCTTTATATGCCAGTGTTTTGCTGACAGTCTGGGAGGTTCAGTATGTTTCTTCATCTGAATATTTTGATGATGTTCACACATATTTTAGAATTATTGATGACATTCTGATTTTGTAGAAAGGAAGTGAGGCTCACTTGATTTTTTTTACATTACTTATTTCGAGAATACTACTCAATTCATGATGTTTATCTATTGGTTTGATTTTAAAGAGATTAATTATTTGCACAACATATTGGATAAGGATATGTCAATTGGACACTCCACATCCAATTTGCATAGAATGGAAGCATTTTCATATGCATATTTGCATGTTGGTAGCTGCCATCCCACACATCAAAATGGTTTAGTGAAAGTGAAGTTAGTGCATATTTCAAGGCTTATCAGTGAGGATAGAGAATAGATAGATTTTTGCACAGATTCGCATAGATTGAGCAACTGATTTCAATGTTCAAGGAGTGTGGTTATG